>NC_139709.1:4610946-4638752 GCF_964188405.1 Protomyctophum parallelum
GATCAGGCCGTATAATTCCACCACTCTTCCACTGTCTGGCGACCCAAAATATACTGGCCTGTATATCCTCTTAACCTCATTATGAACCCTAGTGTTCCTTCTTTATCCCATTCTGACCTGAGATCAGATTCATACGAGGTTTCCACTGGACACACACTGGTCTGATTATTAACCCATTCTGACCTGAGATCAGATTCTAAAAATGTCAGTCGTTCTTCGTTTTTTTTCAAAAATAGCAGACCTACAAGCTCATAGCGCGCCACTCGGTGGCGCGCTATGAGCTTGTAGATATGCTATTTTTCAATAGCTAAAGCATAACATGATGCCAACACCAAAATGGGTGCCCGGTCAGAATGGGTTATTATATTTTTTTTGAGGGGGGGGGGGGGGGGGGGGGGGGGGGGGGGGCTTTTCTGCCTTTATTTGATAATGCATGCATGAAGTGGCATGCAGCAACGGTCCGCTTTTGGTCTGTTTAGTTAAAACACACCCGTGTGAAGTGACTGAGGGGCGCTAATATATTAAAGTCTGAGCAAGTTTCTATAAAAAAATATAATGAAATGTGCCATGCCTGCCATGCCATCCACGGACCTTTAGTTGTTGTCCTCTGTAGACTGCGGCCACCATCCCACCTCGACGCCCAGCCGCAACTATAGGACATTCCAGCCCCCTTCAGTGCAGCCCGCAACCTCAATGTCGAAAAACAAATGTCTGCACAGATAAAAACATATGCCTGACGATTGAACGAGACCAGAGCCATGCATCAAACTTTGGGCAAATGGCCTGCAGTAGCTCGCACCATTTAGTCGGTGTTCGGACAAGCTTGAACAGAAATACAAGCGGGCACAATGATGGGTGTCACGGGTGGACCGTCTGCTGCTGCTGGCCTCCAGGCAGACGCTCCGCTTGGCGAGGGAGCCAGCGGGCTTGTCAGAGCGCCACTTCCATCCCAACCTCCCGAAGGCAATTAACCCATTTTGGGGCGGAAACCCCATTTTGGCGTTTTTTAAGCATTATGTTTATATACTTTAGCTATTGGAAAAATAGCAGATCCACAAGCTCATAGCGCGGCACCGAGTGTACGAGCTTGTTAGGTCTGCTATTTATTTTTTTATCATGAAAATGTAGTGCAAATCTTTGAATATATATATTCTTTCAAATCATTGCTTCTGGGGAGGTCTCTGGAACAACATATTATCAGATGGGGGGGGGGGGGGGGGGTCGTGCGGCCAATTACATATATTTTTGCGGGTCCTTGACATGAAATAGTTTGAGAACCACTGACATAGAAACATGAGGTTTTTCAGAAAACTGTCAGGATTCAGAAGACATTTTTTTTAATTTCGACGTCAGGCCTAAATGGTTTAAGATAGAGAGAGAGAGAGAGACAGAGAAGAAAAATATAAGCCACATATTTGTGAAAGGAGGGAAAGGGAACACATCATTTGATTCTATAATAATGTTTTTTTTAGAGGTGAGCTTTTTAATATATTTGTTTTCATTTTCAACTGCCATCCTGCACTGCATATTGTGTAGAAAGTGGTTTGAGCGGAGCTGTCCATGGTGCTGAATTTAAACATTATGTTATAATTTAGCTATTGAAAAATAGCAGATCTACAAGCTCATAGCACGCCACCGAGTGGCGCGCTACAAGCTTGTAGGTCTGCTATCTTTGAAAAATCGTCAGGCCTAAAGCGAAGCTGTCCGCTGTGCTGAATGTTGTCTATAGAGTGGTTTTAGTGGAGCTGTCCGCGGTGCTGAATGTTGGCCACTATAGAGTGTTTGAGTGGAGCTGTCCGGGGTGCTGAATGTTGTCTATAGAGTGGTTTGAGTGGAGCTGTCCGGGTGCTGAATGTTGTCTATAGAGTGGTTTGAGTGGAGCTGTCCAGGGTGCTGAATGTTGTCTATAGAGTGGTTTGAGTGGAGCTGTCCGCGGTGCTGAATGTTGTTTACTATAGAGTGGTTTGAGTGGAGCTGTCCGCGGTGCTGAATGTTGTTTACTATAGAGTGGTTTGAGTGGAGCTGTCCGCGGTGCTGAATGTTGTCTATAGAGTGGTTTGAGTGGAGCTGTCCACGGTGCTGAATGTTGTCTATAGAGTGGTTTGAGTGGAGCTGTCCGCGGTGCTGAATGTTGTCTATAGAGTGGTTTGAGTGGAGCTGTCCACGGTGCTGAATGTTGTCTAGTATAGAGTGGTTTGAGTGGAGCTGTCCGCGGTGCTGAATGTTGTTTACTATAGAGTGGTTTGAGTGGAGCTGTCCGCGGTGCTGAATGTTGTTTACTATAGAGTGGTTTGAGTGGAGCTGTCCGCGGTGCTGAATGTTGTCTATAGAGTGGTTTTAGCGGAGCTGTCCGCGGTGCTGAATGTTGTCTATAGAGTGGTTTGAGTGGAGCTGTCCGCGGTGCTGAATGTTGTTTACTATAGAGTGGTTTGAGTGGAGCTGTCCGCGGTGCTGAATGTTGTCTATAGAGTGGTTTGAGTGGAGCTGTCCACGGTGCTGAATGTTGTCTATAGAGTGGTTTGAGTGGAGCTGTCCGCGGTGCTGAATGTTGTCTATAGAGTGGTTTGAGTGGAGCTGTCCACGGTGCTGAATGTTGTCTAGTATAGAGTGGTTTGAGTGGAGCTGTCCGCGGTGCTGAATGTTGTTTACTATAGAGTGGTTTGAGTGGAGCTGTCCGCGGTGCTGAATGTTGTTTACTATAGAGTGGTTTGAGTGGAGCTGTCCGCGGTGCTGAATGTTGTCTATAGAGTGGTTTTAGCGGAGCTGTCCGCGGTGCTGAATGTTGTCTATAGAGTGGTTTGAGTGGAGCTGTCCGCGGTGCTGAATGTTGTTTACTATAGAGTGGTTTGAGTGGAGCTTTCCGCGGTGCTGAATGTTGTCTATAGAGTGGTTTTAGCGGAGCTGTCCGCGGTGCTGAATGTTGTCTATAGAGTGGTTTTAGCGGAGCTGTCCGCGGTGCTGAATGTTGTCTATAGAGTGGTTTGAGTGGAGCTGTCCGTGGTGCTGAATGTTGTCTATAGAGTGGTTTGAGTGGAGCTGTCCGCGGTGCTGAATGTTGTCTATAGAGTGGTTTGAGTGGAGCTGTCCACGGTGCTGAATGTTGTTTACTATAGAGTGGTTTGAGTGGAGCTGTCCGCGGTGCTGAATGTTGTCTATAGAGTGGTTTTAGCGGAGCTGTCCGCGGTGCTGAATGTTGTCTATAGAGTGGTTTGAGTGGAGCTGTCCGCGGTGCTGAATGTTGTTTACTATAGAGTGGTTTGAGTGGAGCTGTCCGCGGTGCTGAATGTTGTCTATAGAGTGGTTTGAGTGGAGCTGTCTGCGGTGCTGAATGTTGTCTGTAGAGTGGTTTGAGTGGAGCTGTCCGCGGTGCTGAATGTTGTTCACTATAGAGTGGTTTGAGTGGAGCTGTCCGTGGTGCTGAATGTTGTCTATAGAGTGGTTTGAGTGGAGCTGTCCGCGGTGCTGAATGTTGTTCACTATAGAGTGGTTTGAGTGGAGCTGTCCGGGGTGCTGAATGTTGTTTACTATAGAGTGGTTTGAGTGGAGCTGTCCGCGGTGCTGAATGTTGTCTATAGAGTGGTTTGAGTGGAGCTGTCCGGGGTGCTGAATGTTGTCTATAGAGTGGTTTGAGTGGAGCTGTCCGCGGTGCTGAATGTTGTCTATAGAGTGGTTTGAGTGTAGCTGTCCGCGGTGCTGAATGTTGTTTACTATAGAGTGGTTTGAGTGGAGCTGTCCGGGGTGCTGAATGTTGTCTATAGAGTGGTTTGAGTGGAGCTGTCCGCGGTGCTGAATGTTGTTTACTATAGAGTGGTTTGAGTGGAGCTGTCCGCGGTGCTGAATGTTGTCTATAGAGTGGTTTGAGTGGAGCTGTCCGCGGTGCTGAATGTTGTCTATAGAGTGGTTTGAGTGGAGCTGTCCGCGGTGCTGAATGTTGTTTACTATAGAGTGGTTTGAGTGGAGCTTTCCGGGGTGCTGAATGTTGTTTACTATAGAGTGGTTTGAGTGGAGCTGTCCGCGGTGCTGAATGTGTTTGGCCCATTGTGCTGCTGTCTAGTGAGATGAGGACAGTTGTGACGGCCGTATCCACTCTGTCTCTGTGGAGACCAATTATTTGTATACAGACATTGAAGAACCTGCAACTCAGTTATTTTGAGGAGCATTTTGTTGTTAACTTATGTGCTTATATATAAAACTAAAACAATAAGGCGACCTATTGACTGTTTCTGGGACTAAAACAATTCAGATACATGATTCTGGGGGTTCTTGGCTTGTGTGTGTGTGTGTGTGTGTGTGTGTGTGTGTGTGTGTGTGTGTGTGTGTGTGTGTGTGTGTGTGTGTGTGTGTGTGTGTGTGTGTGTGTGTGTTTGCGTGTAATTGTAATTGTAATCAAGTCGTACCGTATAAGCCATGTCTGAAGTAGTGCCAGAAAGGAGACTTGGCCGTGGCCATGGAGTCACTTTACCTTCACCTTGTTCTGGGTCCCAGTTAGATCCCTATAGTCACTAGTTTGACTACATGGTCAAACTGGCAGCATGCTTCAAACCAATAAAATGTGGCTCGCCGAACTGAACAAAGTTCTATGAGGACAACCATGTTTAATGCTCTATGTACCAGTGGTTTTCAACCCTTTTCATACGCAGGACAGGTCCATTATTTATTTCGCCTTTGATGACATTTTGCCTCTCAAAACATATATGAGAATAATTCACTATTCTGTTGTGCATGGTTGGATAAGATGTCGTCCACAATGCCATGCTGTATTGACGTGGCGCCCTTAGGAGAGATAACATTATACATTCTCTAAGTGTATCAACTTCTTCTGAATGAAGTAATGCAGATGTTTAACGATCATTTAACTCTCGATTATAGATCAATCTCAAGATTTAAAGATCGCAAAAAAAAAAATCTCCGTAATTTACCTGGGGACCACCTGGAACCCCCTCTATGCCCCCTGGGGACCACCTGGAACCCCCTCTAGGCCCCTGGGGACCACCTGGAACCCCCTCTATGCCCCTGGGGACCACCTGGAACCCCCTCTATGCCCCTGGGGACCACCTGGAACCACCTCTATGCCCTTTGGGGACCACCTGGAACCCCCCTCTATGCCTTTGGGGACCACCTGGAACCCCCTCTATGGCCCATGGGGACCACCTGGAACCCCCCTCTAGGCCCCTGGGGACCACCTGGAACCCCCCTCTATGCCCCTGGGGACCACCTGGGACCCCCTCTAGGCCCCTGGGGGACCACCTGGAACCCCCCTCTATGCCCCTGGGGACCACCTGGGACCCCTGGAACCCCCCTCTAGGCCCCTGGGGACCACCTGGAACCCCCTCTATGCCCCTGGGGACCACCTGGAACCCCCCCTAGGCCCCCTGGGGACCACCTGGAACCCCCTCTAGGCCCCTGGGGACCACCTGGAACCCCCCTCTATGCCCCTGGGGACCACCTGGAACCCCCCTCTATGCCCCTGGGGACCACCTGGAACCCCCCTCTATGCCCCTGGGGGACCACCTGGAACCCCCTCTAGGCCCCTGGGGACCACCTGGAACCCCCTCTATGCCCCTGGGGACCACCTGGAACCCCCTCTAGGCCCCTGGGGACCACCTGGAACCCCCTCTCTATGCCCCTGGGGACCACCTGGAACCCCCTCTATGCCCCTGGGGACCACCTGGAACCCCCTCTATGCCCCTGGGGACCACCCTGGAACCCCCTCTATGCCCCTGGGGACCACCTGGAACCCCCTCTAGGCCCCTGGGGGACCACCTGGAACCCCCTCTATGCCCCTGGGGACCACCTGGAACCCCCCCTAGGCCCCTGGGGACCACCTGGAACCCCCTCTAGGCCCCTGGGGACCACCTGGAACCCCCTCTATGACCCTGGGGACCACCTGGAACCCCCCTCTATGCCCCTGGGGACCACCTGGAACCCCCTCTATGCCCCTGGGGACCACCTGGAACCCCCTCTAGGCCCCTGGGGACCCACCTGGAAACCCCCTCTATGCCCCTGGGGACCACCTGGAACCCCCTCTAGGCCCTGGGGACCACCTGGAACCCCCTCTATGCCCCTGGGGACCACCTGGAACCCCCTCTATGCCCATGGGGGACCACCTGGAACCCCCTCTAGGCCCCTGGGGACCACCTGGAACCCCCTCTATGCCCCCTGGGGACCACCTGGAACCCCCTCTAGGCCCCCTGGGGGACCACCTGGAACCCCCTCTATGCCCCTGGGGCCCATCTGGAACCCCCTCTAGGCCCCTGGGGACCACCTGGAACCCCCTCTAGGCCCCTGGGGACCACTGGATGTTAGAACCCCCACTCCCACTCTTCTTCCAAAGAATGTTATCCCATTCTGACCTGAGATCAGATTCATACGAGGTTTCCACTGGGACACACACTGGTCTGATGATTAACCCATTCTGACCTGAGATCAGATTCTAAAAAAATGTTCAGTCGTTCTTCGATTTTTCAAAAATAGCAGACCTACAAGCTCGTAGCGCGCCACTCGGTGGCGCGCTATGAGCTTGTAGATCTGCTATTTTTCAATAGCTAAAGCATAACATGATGCTATAACACCCAAAAGGGGGTTTCCCGTTCAGAATGGGTTAATACTAGCACAGCAATTAACAGCCACCCCTCTGTTCAGACTTCTGCAGCACTGTGTAGTGAAACTATAGTGTAACTATTCCACGCATCACTGCAGTGCACTGATGCGTGACATGTCACTGTCAGCAGGAATATGCGTAGGATTGTTTATTTAACAGAGCTCTCTCTCTCTCTCTCTCTCTCTCTCTCCTCTCTCCTCTCTCTCTCTCTCTCTCCTCTCTCCTCTCTCTCTCTCTCTCTCTCTCTCTCTCTCTATCTCTCTCCTCTCTCTCTCTCTCTCTCTGCGCCAGCCACTGCTCCGAGCAGCCGAGCAGCATGTTGGAACATTTAACTGTAACTTAAAACTTGCGTAAAGGTACAGTATAATACAGCGTAGAGGCTCAGTGGTGGAAAACGTATACTCACATTCTTTATACTATTATGTAAAAGTATCAATAATGTAGAAATACTCGGTTGCAAGTAAGTATCGGCATCTAAATGTATTTATTTATATTATATTATCTAAAGTTCTATTTCTCTCTCTCTCTCTCTCTCTGTTCCACCTTCCCTTTCTTTCTTTTTGTTTGTTCCTCCCTCCCTCCCTCCCCTCCCTCCCTCCCTCCCTCCCTCCCTCCCTCCCTCCCTCTCCCTCCCTCCCCTCCCTCTCTCCCTCCCTCCCTCCCTCCCTCCATCCCTCCCTTCCTCCCTCCCTCCCCCTCCCTCCCCTCCTTCCCCTCCCCCCTTCCCTCCCTCCCTCCCTCCCTCCACGTTCCTCGTTCATTTTGCATATCGAAGGGAACAACGTTTTCACAGCTGCTTACAGCGTTGTAAATGAATCATCTTCACAGAAATACAAAGAACATATTTACAAAGAAAGGGCTCTCTCTCTCTCTCTCTCTCTCTCTCTCTCCCCCACTCACAGACGTCGGGTGAGATTATAGCGAGTGACAACTTAACGCACTCTGGGCGGGAACCCCTTTTGGTGTTATAGCATTACGTTATGCTTTAGCTATTGAAAAATAGCAGATCTACAAGCTCATAGCGCGCCACCGAGTGGCGCGCTACGAGCTTGTAGGTCTGCTATTTTTTGATAAACCGAAGAACGACTGACATATAGAAACATAGCTTTTTTTCAGAAAACTTGTCAGGATGTAGAAGGAAGACATTGTTAGAATCTGATCTCGGGTCAGAATGGGTTAACAGCTGTTGTGTTGTGGCTTCTCAGGATTGTTGTAAATTTGATTAGACACTCCAGCGGCGCTGTGAAGCATGGTGATGTAGCACACAGAGATGGCTGTAGCTGTGTGGAACATTGGCAGAAATGTCTGTTTATTGTTGTGTTGTGGAGTATTAGTCATGGATTACGCATCAGCACAGCTGCATGGAATCAGCTATACTTTGTGGCTTCTGGGGAGACTTCTGCGCGAGGAGAAGGAAAAGGGGAAATAAGGTCATTTTGCTTGCCTGATTGGAATTAACCCATTTAGGCCTGACGTCGAGATTTAAAGAAAATCACACCAGTGTGAACCAAGTGGTGCAACTCCCGTCTATTGGTTCTCTGTATCGTTCCAATTTGTATCGTTCCAATTTATTCTCTGTATCGTTTGCGTCCAGCAGGTGGCAGCCATGTCACATACTTCTCTCGTTCCAATTTCACGCATGCGCACACCACTCGTGCTCACACAGGTATACACAAACAGGTACATGGACATTGCATGCTGGATGTAGAAGTGGTTGCACCACTTAAAGATGTCTTGTCTAAATCCTCCCGTTTTCTGAAGTATACCCATGTTTCTATATCAGTGGTCAGTGGTATAATTGGCCTCCGACCCCCCCCCCATCTGAAAATATGTAGTACCGGGAACCCCTCAGAGGCAAAGATTTGAGTTAAAAAAAGGTCGCTCTAAAAATAATATATGTTCAAAGATTTGCACTACACTTTCACGAATTCTCTAAAATATAGCAGACCTACAAGCTCGTATGAGCTTGTAGATCTTCTATTTTTCAATAGGTAAAGTACAACGTAATGCTTAAAACACCAAATGGGGTTCCCGGCCAGAATGGGTTAAGGCGGAAATGTGGTTTTCTGGCAATGTGCACCGATGCCATTAAATGTGAATAAAATGGCCCATTTCCTTTAAGAAGTGACAAACCATAAAAAAAAGTCTTCTAAGTTATACCGAGCAGAATGAACGAACGAGGGCATCTGAGGTGCTCGTTTCTGACTGTTTTAGTTCCAGGAAATGATTTTTCCAAGATGTTAGATTACCGAGGGCACCCTGGGTAGACACTGTAGAATCACACAGCAGAACATTCCATTTACTGTCAATGGCTTCCTCTGCCCTTAACCCATTCTGACCTGAGATCAGATTCATACAAGGTTTCCACTGGACACACACTGGTCTGATTAACCCATTCTGACCTGAGATCAGATTCTAAAAAAATGTCAGTCGTTCTTAAATACGTTCTTCAAAAATAGCAGACCTACAAGCTCGTAGCGCGCCACTCGGTGGCGCGCTACGAGCTTGTAGATCTGCTATTTTTCAATAGCTAAAGCATAACATGAGGCTATAACACCAACATGGGTTCCCGTTCAGAATGGGTTAAGCCACATAAAACAAGACAACAACATATAGTGATATTTGTCAGGTGACAAATATCGCCCCCCCCCCCCCCCCACATAGTAGTCTGATTATGATTTTAGTAACGTGTATGTTTGTGTGCCTCAACAGGGCCGTATTAACACCTCTGAGGGCCCCTGGGCACGTGCCCAAAGTCCCCATATGGTAGATCCGGCCCTGTGCCTCAACCTTGCGTGTTTGCGTTCGTTTCCGACGTTCTGTGTGTGGTCCAATGACTGTTTTGTTGTGGCTTTGCATGCGTGTCAAATAACTGTAGGCCTATACTATAGTGCACCCCCTTGCATTGCGCTGCCAGTATGTGTGAGGGAGGGAGGCCGGTATATTGTTTTGCTCTTAACCCTTGGACTACCAATCCCAATTTTTTTGTTTGGGTAACACATTGGCATATTTTTAATTCATCATTTTAACATTAATAGAAAGATCTTATGGTTTGAACAGATCGTTTATTTGCACATGACATAGGTAATGTATTATCTCGTCACCAGATGGCGGGAACGCACCATTATGCTGATTTTGACAAAAATAGACGAATCTGGTCAAGTCACTTCCGGTTCAACGAACGATAACATCCGGTAGTATCTTAACCCCGTGTCACTCGTTTGGCTGTCCGGAATGCTAAGCTAATGCTAACTTTTTCATAACTAAGTCAAATGAAGGTCAAATCAACCCCAAAACATCGCAAAATAGCACATGTTTTACAGCGACGCACATAGAGACGGCGCGCGTGCACGATAGCGCACGATCGCGCGGATTTCGGCCGTTTTTTGGTAAATTACATCCAACATTACCGAAATTAGCGAGAAAATGCAAATCTTTGCTCTGTTGAACCCTAGATAACTGACATTGATTGACATTCCGTTAATTCCGTGAACGGGAGGTTTGTATTTTTTAGCAATAATCCGTTTTTTTCCGTTAATTGTAGCCCAGGGGTTACATGTGCTGTACAACAAGTAAACCGTGCCTTGCATTGGCCTTGCCTTCCCATGACGATATGCATTATTAGGGGCGACTGTGGCTCAAGAGGTAGAGCAGGTCGTCCAATGATCCATGGGTCGGCCGTTCGAATCCCGGCTCCTCCTGTCTACATGTCGAAGTGTCCTTGGGCAAGACACTGAACCCCAAATTGCTCCCGATGTGCTGGTTGGGACCTAGCCTCGATACCCAGGCTTTCATTTCGTCTTCGTGAAAGATGAAAGCCTGGAAAAAGCCGTGGGCTGAACCAGTCTAAAAGTGGGAGTCAACCCTTCCGGGTGGGCGTCGCTCTAAATGATGTGACGTAGCGCTGCACTAGGGGGGAGAGGAGGGGCCGGGGGTGACGGACAGATCGATGAGATCCAATCAGGGTGCGCGCATTTCTGAGGCGCGACCCTCCCATCTAGGCCAGGAATGTCTCTGCTTAGGTCAGGCTAGTTGGTACCTTGCATGGCTTCCGCCGCAATCGGTGTATGAATGGGTGAATGTAATGCACAATCTATGTAAAGCGCCTTGGATAAAGGCGCTATATAAATGCACCATTTACCATTATACTGTGTGTTCCACTCGTGTTTTACCCGACCCTGCAGGAGCCCAGTGTACAATAATCTATATCTGTAATCGACTTGACTCTCCGCATCGCTGTGAAACGGGCGACAATTACTCCCTCATGCAGGAGGCAAACGGTCAATAATGCCCCCCCCCCCCCCCCGCTGCATCCCATCGCTTCGTTCTGCTTTCCCAACAAACATAGATTTCCATCCTGACACGGCCAGAGGTGTGCAGCGATGACACGATTCACTGGGCGGTCATTGGAATCAAGTGGACCCGCCAACTATAACCCATTCTGAACGGGAAGCCATTTTGGTGTTAGCATCATGTTATGCTTTAGCTATTGGAAAATAGCAGATCTACAAGCTCATAGCGCGCCACCGAGTGGCGCGCTACGAGCTTGTAGGTCTGCTATTTTTTGAAAAATCGAAGAACGACGGACATTTTTTAGAATCTGATCTCAGGTCAGAATGGGTTCATCAGACCAGTGTGTGTCCAGTGGAAACCTTGTGTGAATCTGATCTCAGGTCAGAATGGGATAAGTGACTGGGACGGAAAGCTGTCCGGTCTTTTATATAACAGACAGAACGGAGGCATGACTCTGAAACGATTTGATCGTTTCCACTGGTTGACCACAATGTGTAATTCAGTGCCGTCGCTATACCTATACGTTTAACCCATTCTGACCTGAGATCAGATTAATACCAGGTTTCCACTGGACACACACTGGTCTGATTAGCCCATTCTGACCTGAGATCAGATTCATACGAGGTTTCCACTGGACACACACTGGTCTGATTAGCCCATTCTGACCTGAGATCAGATTCTAAAAAAATTCAGTCGTTCTTCGATTTTTCAAAAAAATAGCAGACCTACAAGCTCGTAGCGCGCCACTCGGTGGCGCGCTATGAGCTTGTAGATCTGCTATTTTTCAATAGCTAAAGCATAACATGATGATATGGGGGGGGGGGGGGCAGCACAAAAAAATATCCTATAAGTAGGGCAACCAAATGGTCAGCTACTGTACGTCCCTGGTTTAATTAGTCCACTGTTTCTATAGTATACGTTTGCTGCCTGCCTACATTATATATTTCACCACTTAACCCCCATATTTTTATATGTGGCCATAAGACGGTGTCAGGTGTCAGAAATGGACAATCTACTGTACAAGCTTGTATAGATCTGCAATTTGTTTTTGTTGTTTTGTTTGATGCCTATAATAGCTGCCTATATAGGACTATAGACCCAAAGTAGGATGCCAGTTTGGCGATTGAAAGTGGTTAAAGGAGAATTCCATGCTAGAATGCTTTCTTATCTTTCTTACCTTTCTTTGTAGTCGTTACGTCCCCATCAAAGAGGTCCAGGTGTTTCTTTGTGCAAAAACTCCTTATTGGCTATTTCCCCTACCATGAGCCCTCAATGAATTGCATTGCAGTGAATGTGAATTGAATGGGGCTATGGGGTGTTGTGCTAGTTCGCTTATTTCAATCGAAAGAAGTAGTAAAGTGTGCCGCTTGGGTTATTATTGAAGAGAGGATATATACAAGTAAGACGCGCAAACGCGGGAAGCGAACGCAGCTCGTGTGTGTGTGGTTGTGTGTGTGTGTGTGTGTGTGTGTGTGTGCTACAGCTGCGCCCTCTGGTGGCGGGCGGGTGGTGTAACAGCGGGACAGACAGACACACACACAGACATTCAGCCCTTGCTGTCATAGTAAGTGGCTCACTGCGTTCGCAACAAAGAAATTATCATTTTGAGCGATGGAAATAAGCGAATTAGCACAACACCCCATAGCCCCATTCAATTCCCATTCAATTCAATGCAATTCATTGAGGGCTTATGGTAGGGGAAATAGCCAATAAGGAGCTTTTGCACACAAAAAAAACCTCTTTGGTGGGGACGTAACAACTACAAAGAAAGGTAAGAGAAAGACTTTTAGTATGATTGACAAGGAATTCTCCCTTAACAGATTCTATGCATAGGACGTCTGAGAACGTCATAAGGACCCCGAAATATTAGTACTATTGACGTGTGAGGACGTCCTAGCGACGTCCCAGCGACGCGGGGCGAGATAAGAATATTCAGAATTTTTCCTATTTTTTATTTTGGCATTTCGCTTTTCGCTTGCCGTATGCTAACGCTCAGTGCAACTATTAGCTTGTCATTGACTCCCATGTTAGCGCGGCGGAAATAATGACTCGTATCTCCTAATCCAAGGCGCTCTCCGCGGTGATGAATGGATCGATATGCTGGCGCTTCATTTCTGCTCCTCATCCGTCTCTCCCGCAAAATATGAACGCTTTTTGGAGCGTAAAACAATATATTAAGATGATCGGGGATGTGAGGTCCCTTTGTAAAGTCAACTTTTTTAGGCGAGTGTTTCCTGTTTCATGGCTTTCAAAGTAAAAGCGATCAGACAACTCTGGCACTCTATAGCCTTTATTTTGAAGCCACTTCCGGTACTAAATGTGCTGTTGAAACCCAGCATCCTTATTGTAGGGCTGGAACACAACATTGCAGATGCAGTGCTTGTGTGGATTTGTTGTTTTGGTGTAGAAGGAGGGGGAAAAAAACAGTCCAAGTACAGTTACAACCAGTGTTGTTTTTGGCAGCACATTTTGATTTTAGTTATAGTCATATAGTCTTTTGAATAGTTTTCATTTAGTTTTAGTCACCTGGAACGTCTTAGTGTTAGTATAGTTTTAGTCGACTAAATGTCATAAGATTTTAGTCGACTAAATCTACAGGTGATTTAGTCGACTAAAATGTATTTTTGCGGGCCTTGTTGCCGTCGCAATGACTTATTTTACACTTGCTGAAAATAGCCGATCTACAAGAATGTAGATCTGCTATTTTCAACATGCAACCAAGTGTAAAATGACTTATACTGGATCTCTTGTCCACTAGTCCCTTCCTAACATTTTAGTCTAGTTTTTATTTGTTGACGAAATTGTCAGTATATTTAGTCTTAGTTTTAGTCACCATAGCTTAGTTTTAATTTAGTTTCCATTTAGTTTTCGTCAGTGGAAAAAGGTAGTCGACAGAAATTTTTCGTCTTAGTTTTAGTCGACGAAAACAACACTGGTTACAACTACATTTTTACTATAAGATTAGATTAGTTTTAACTCTCTCACTCTTAACGTGCATAAGAATGAGTGTGCGTGTAGATTCAGCTGTCTCTAGCTAATGGCCCAGATGGTAGAAGTTGTGCCAGTTCCTCATAGTTGGTGAATGATCATCTTCACATGAGTGACTAGAACATCAGGGATCAGATCACTGATACATCTGTCACTCTGTTGAGGTCTTCTTCCGCACCGCGTTTTGTCCATGAAATGCTGCCGGGGAAAACAATTAACCCATTTTGGAACGGGAACCTGTTTCGGTGCTTTAAACATTATGTTATAATGTTGTAGCTATTGAAAAATAGCAGATCTATACAAGCTCATAGCGCGCCCACCGAGTGGCGCGCTATGAGCTTGTGGAGGAGAATTATATTACATATAATATAATTGTTAATATAATATAATATATATAATATAATTGTTGGGGTCCTTGACATGAAATATTGAGCACCACTGATATAGAAACATGGGGTTTTTCAGAAAATTGTCAGGATTTTGAAGACATTTTTTAAATGTCGACGTCTTTCGGCCTAAATGGGTTAATTTGTTCCACTTGTCTTCCCGTTCCGTGATTTACTTGAGTTGGTTATATCTTATCTAGTTTAATTTGCTGGCATGCTGGCTGCAGCGTTGCCACGGAGTGCAAAGCACAGCACAGCATATCTTTTTTCGGATTTGGGGAGGTGTAGCTCCAGACTCCACGTAGCATTCAGAGATTGTGGATTTTTTGTTGTCTGGCTACATTATAGGCGAGACTATACTGGCCGTGTGTTATATAAAAGGAGTTAACAGACCAGCAGACAGCTTTGACCCGTCAGCCTCTCCTCTGCAGTCACTACAGAAGAAACGACAGACAGACAGACATACAGCCAGCAACCCCCATCAAAGCAGCCACAAATAGACTCCTCTCGTTGCCTCATCAAGGGTGTGCGTGTCCGTCTGCGTGCGCGCCCCGGCTGATCGATCTTTCCCAGGCTTCAAGCGAGGAAGAGGAAGGGAGAGGAATTGAAGCTGTTCCCCCCCGCCGCAACCCCCCCCCCCCCCCCCCCCCGGCAGGAAGAACAGACGGAAGGAGAAGAAAGAGGAGAAATGGACTGGGAGTTGAGGGGGGGGAGATACATACCCACTATGTGTCCCACCTCCCTCTCTCTCCAGCTTCCTCTGTTCAATGGCTTTATAGTAGACTAACTAGCTGCTGTTTGATTATATAGTGCTATAGCGTCTTTAATCCATTCTGACCTGAGATCAGATTCATACGAGGTTTCCACTGGACACACACTGGTCTGATTAACCCATTCTGACCTGAGATCAGATTCTAAAAATGTTCGATTTAAAAAAAATAGCAGACCTACAAGCTCGTAGCGCCCCACTCGGTGGCGCGCTACAAGCTTGTAGATCTGCTATTTTTTCAATAGCTAAAGCATAACATAATGCTTTAAAACACCAAAAGGGGTTCCTGCGCCCAAAATGGGTTAAGTGAATGAACGGTCCAGGAGGAATATTGGCCGCCGAGTCTTAACACATGTAGCATGTTGCAAGAGTAGGTAATGTTCTTATCAAAGGTGTCTGTATGTCTGTCTGTGTGTATGGGGTTTTCTTTAGGTAAGAGTAGGTAATGTTCTTATCAAAGGTGTCTGTATGTCTGTCTGTGTGTATGGGGTTTTCTTTAGGTAAGAGTAGGTAATGTTCTTATCAAAGGTGTCTGTACAGTATGTCTGTGTGTATGGGGTTTTCTTTAGGTAAGAGTAGGTAATGTTCTTAGAGAAAATAAGTGATATTTTAATTAAGTGAAATCACTGAATATACCTTTTTAAGGGGTGATAACATTTGATGCGGGGGGCTGAGACATGAGTTCTTTAATCTTTCTGATAATAGGCCATTTCTGATAGTATAGAGTCCATGACTACAGCTATAGGTTCCTGACTCCATCTTGTAGATCTGCTATTTTTCAATAGCTATATAGCATAACATAATGCTAACACCAAAAGGGATTCCTGCTCAAAATGGGTTAACACTGTTGAATGCTGAGACGTTGGATAAGTTGCACCGATAAACTTCTAAGTTGTGTCTCCTTGTCTGAACATTCTGGCACGTCAAATTGTTTCTTTATTCTCTGCATTATTATTGTGCTTATTTCCGTCCTGCTTGTATTGGACCGTGGTGATGATGTGGTTATGTAAAAATTGTATTGCACAATTTATTTTTGTCCTGCATGATCTGAGCCAGTATAGTGTGTAAAGTGAATAATAACAAGTACACACGTTAGCATATATCTATAAACTATTAATGTGCGTTTACAGTATCCTATAGTAATTGATGAAAGTAAACAGAGTGATTGTCTTGATATTTTAACCCATTCTGACCTGAGATCAGATTCATACGAGGTTTCCACTGGACACACACTGGTCTGATTAACCCATTCTGGCCTGAGATCAGATTCTAAAAATGTTCAGTCGTTCTTCGATTTTTCAAAAATAGCAGACCTACAAGCTCGTAGCGCGCCACTCGGTGGCGCGCTATGAGCTTGTAGATCTGCTATTTTTCAATAGCTAAAGCATAACATGATGCTAAATGGGTTCCCGTTCACAATTGGTTAAATATGTTTGTGTGTGTTTCCTGGAGCCCGAGGGCAGAGGAAAGAGAAATAACCACCCCAGAAGAATTGGAAAATGAAAAGTATACCTCAAAATGTTACTCATGTACAGTATAACCTTTAGTAAATGAGTACTGTACTCCAACCACTGAGTATACAGTGATATGAAGTATATAAGCCTGTTGACTTTCGACTTGACATTTCAAAGCTTGCTAAATTGGCCCCGGCTGTGAAAAACAATCTCAATTTCACACGTTCAGATGCATAATATTTCCATCCCTCCTGCCGTGTGTCTTGAGTAGCAAACAAATATTTCATTTCTCATTTTCTTGCGGTGTAATTATTTACAGAGCTCGCGGAGCAACGCGGAGTAAAAATAGTCGGATGAATTATTGAAAGCGTAAACCCGTAACCGTGTTTCATCATCGCCGTAAGCCATTTAGGCCTGCAGGTTCTACAATGTCTTCTAAATCATGACAGTTTTCAGGAAAAGAAAACGTTTCTATGTCAGTCGTTCTCAAGCTCACATTTCATGTCAAGGACCCCAAAAATGATATGTAATTGGTCGCCGACCCCCATCTGAAAATATGTTGTTCCAGGGACATTCTCTGAAAGAATATATATTCAAAGATCTGCACCACATTTTCACGATTTTTCAAAAATAGCAGATCTACAAACTCGTAGCGAGCTTGTAGATCTGCTATTTTTCCAATAGCTAAAGTATAACGTAATGCTTAAAACACCAACGGGGGTTCCCGTTCAGAATGGATTAATGCACTGTATAACCTTCTTTCTTTCATTTTCTTTCTGAAGCAACAGCGTCCACAGCATCATATTATTATCAATCACGCGTTCACGTTGTTATAATGAGGAGGTTGAATATTAAAAAATAGCTTGTCTACAAGCTCATAGCGCATCATTTTTCCATTCTTTAAATATAAATAAAACGTTTTGTCCCTGTTGTTTCAAAATCTGTTTTGAAACATTTATAAAAAACAGCCAAACTAGATCTACAGTATATGATGAAGTGTAAGCATGTGGATTTGCGCGGAACACTTTAATACAGCAAAGTATATCAAAAAATGGGGCATCAATTTATGGAAAATCATAAAAAGATGAAATATGGGGATGCAAGGTTCTGTCCCAACAATATGAACATTGAACACACGCACGTGCGCACGCACGCAAGCGCACACTCGCACACACACGTTAATTAATCACATGGTAATGAATCAGGGTGCTTAGCACTAACTGGAGCACCAACTTTAATTGGTGATAAAAAAATAAATAAAACAATCCAGCTGTGATGAATATTCCTGTTTCCTCTCCTTTGACCTCTGCTCAGCCACCAAGGGACGTCCACCCTAAATCTGGAACACTCTCTCTTGGGCCAAATCCAGCAGTCTCCTCTGCTGGCGTGCGTGCGTGTGTGTGTGTGCGTGCGTGTGTGTGTGACTGTGTGTGTGTGTGTGTGTGTGTGTGTGTGTGTGTGTGTGTGTGTGTGTGTGTGTGCGTGTGCAACTGTGACTGTGTGACTCCATTTTTCTTTACCTAAGTAAAAGTATCAATACTGCGATATATAAATATAATAATTCATAAATGGGCCATGGCTCAGCGGTCCAGACACCTTGGCTGGTACAATCCAGTCTGGCAGTGTTCCGCGGGCCTTTACTGCTTAGTCTCCCCCCCCCCCCCCATCTCTCTCTCCATTTCCTGCCAGCCTACTGTCTGTCCCCCCATAAAATATATATAAAAAATCACACCTGTGTGAAACGAGTGGTGCAACTCCCCTCTACCCCCTCCCCCCCCTCCTCTCTCTCTCTCATTAGCAGGCAACAGTGCAGCACTAATACTATCTCTCTCTCTCTCTCTCTGTTTATGGCACAACAGCGCCCCTACTGGTAGTCACAGTCATACTCGTGCTCATTAACCCATTCTGACCTGAGATCAGATTCATACGAGGTTTCCACTGGACACACACTGGTCTGATTAACCCCATTCTGACCTGAGATCAGATTCTAAAAAATGTCAGTCGTTCTTCGATTTAAAAAAAAAATAGCAGACCTACAAGCTCGTAGCGCGCCACTCGGTGGCGCGCTATGAGCTTGTAGATCTGCTGTTTTTCAATAGCTAAAGCGTAACATGATGCTAACACCAAAATGGGTTCCCGTTTCAGAATGGGTTAAAGTAAAGTAAAGTAAAAGTACTAATTTTGCAGAATGTCCCGTTTCGAGTTTTCAGAGAGAAACAGCCTGAATATTTCCCCCCCGACGGGTGTATACCAGAAAGCGTAATACTAATAATATTATTTTAACATATATAGTTTCTGCTCCAGCTTGCCTCATGCCCGCTATAGAGCGGCGCAGTCCCTCCCCCTTTCAGAACAACGAACGGCCCAGGAAATGAAATGCAATGCATTCTGACCATAGGATTTTCTTTAAGTATTTATTTAAAGACGGTTACGCCGCGGACAAAGCCAACTCGGATCGTGACAAATCATGACAATGAACACAATGTTTTGGGGCCGATCAAATCATTTATAAGAAGAAAAACAAAACAAATAGTTTTGTCTCCTGCCTTTATTTTCTTCTTTCTAATGATTTGATCGGCCCAAAATATTGTGTTCATTGTCATGATTTGTCACGATCCGAGTTGGCTTTGTCCGCGGCGTAGCCGTCTTTAAATAAATACTTAAAGAAAATCCTATGGTCAGAATGCATTGCATTTCATTTCCTGGGCCGTTCGTTGTTCTGAAAGGGGGAGGGACTGCGCTGCTCTATATATTTTCCATTCCATGTCTCGCCTTCAAGGTAGAACTATACTCCTGTTATTGGATCACCCAAATGGAAAGTAAATCCGTGTTTTCACTCATTTGACCCATGTACTGTACATACAGTATGTATGTATGCCTTGGCTTACAGTGTCATTATATCCTGCAGTGCGTGCGGTGCTCCGTGAGCTGTGTGATTCCCAAATCATGTTTCCTTCAAAAGGCTCGGTTTTAGACTCTGTTGCGTGCCACGGTGCATGAGTTTTAACTAGAACTAAGATGAGAGAACATATTACTCCAGTTTTGGCATCACTGCATCCTGTTTTTAGGATTGATTTTAAAATTATTTTACTTGTCTATATGAAGCTCTCAATGGTCTCGCACCTTCCTACCATAGATTGCCTTTTTTCACCTTAGAAATATTGCACAAATCAGAGCCTATTTGTCCTTGGACGATGCAAAAACGCTAATCCACGCCTTTGTTTTTTTCTCGGCTTGATTACTGCAATGCACTTTTTTCAGGACTGCCTAAGAAAAAAACTGACAGATTACAACTTGTCCAAAATGCAGCAGCCAGAGTTTTAACTAGAACTAAGATGAGAGAACATATTACTCCAGTTTTGGCATCACTGCACTGGCTTCCGGGTTGTTTTTAGGATTGGTTTTAAAATTATTTTACTTGTCTATATAAAGCTCTCAATGGTCTCGCACCTTCCTACCTACATGACTGCCTGCCTAAATATGTGCCAAACCGCCCCCCCCTAAGGTCTTCCACTGCTGGCCTGCTCGCTTCGCCTAAAGAAATGGCAACTAAAAAATACGGGGAAGCAGCTTTTTGCTTATAGGGGCCGACGGCATGGAACAAGCTCCCACTGTACCTTCGACAGGCAGCCTCTGTAGACATTTTTAAAGCTCAGCTCAAGACCCACTTCTACAACATTGCTTTTAATTGATCTTTTATTATAATTTATTTATTTATTCATGTCCTCACTGTATTGCATTACTGCTTGTTTTTTAATGTCGTTGCCTTGCTTTTCTTTTATTCTCCATT
The DNA here is from genome assembly GCF_964188405.1 of Protomyctophum parallelum. Taxonomy (NCBI): domain Eukaryota; kingdom Metazoa; phylum Chordata; class Actinopteri; order Myctophiformes; family Myctophidae; genus Protomyctophum; species Protomyctophum parallelum. Next base: position 4,631,228 of record NC_139709.1, read on the forward strand.
GTTCTGTAAAGCACTTTGAGCTGCATTTCATGTCATGAAAGGTGCTATACAAATAAAGTTTTATTATTATTGTTATTATGTCTCGCATCGGAAAAAATAGCAGATCTACAAGCCCCCGCGACGCATCGCCCTTCGGTGTGAGACACAGTGTAGAACCAGATGTAGATCAGGCATATATATATAAAGCTGCTGCTATACGTTGTCGGATCCAATTCGGGGTGTTTGTTTTTTTGGCTGTCACTGGAGCGTTAATGTTCCCTTTCGAACCGAAGTGTTCCAGGATAAAGTAGTGCTTCAGTGGAGCCACAGGGCAGCAATAATATGTTCATGTTTAAAATTGCAAACTTCAATTTGCAATTTCCCCCCCACATAACACCTCGCCGTGTTGACTCTCCACCTGTACGAGTACAAAATAATTTAGAACACCACTGGCACGCGCACGCACGCACGCACACACACACGCACGCACACACGCACGCACGCACACACGCACGCACGCACGCACACAAAACCCTTCAGTTGTATGGGAGGAGGGGGATGAGGAGGAGGAGGGGCAGGGGGGGGAGGGAGGAGGAGGAGGAGGAGGAGGGGGGGGGGAGGGGGAGGGGGAGGGGGGGGAGGAGGAGGAGGAGGGAGAGGGGGGGGAGGAGGAGGGGGGGAGGAGGGAGGAGGGAGGAGGAGGAGGGGAGGAGGGGGGGAGGAGGAGGAGGGGGAGTGGGAGGAGGAGGAGGAGGAGGAGGGGGAGGAGGAGGAGGAGGAGGAGGGGAAGGATAATGCCTGCAGAATTATTCTTTTCGGTGCTGCAGGCGAAAAATAAAGCGATAATACTGTAGCCGGGAAAAACGTGGCCTATAGTAACTGCCAAACGATGTTACTGTACACATAAAAACCGTACAGTACAGTATGTGGCGTGGTGGCTTGAAGGCGCCGTTTCTGCCTTGCTTGTGAATGCAGAGAGAGAGAGAGAGGTTGTGGTAATCTGGCTATTCAACACCTTCTTGTTTTAAATGAGCTTATAGCCTCGTCTTCATCGTTATGTCCTTCCTCACAGCTTGACGTCGTGTACTCTGGGATGGACGGAACGACCAGCGTATAGCGTTCGCCTCCTCGCTCTCTTAGCCCATTTCGAGCGGGAACCCCTTTTGGTGTTTAAAGCATTATGTTTAGCTGTTGAAAAATAGCAGATCTACGAGTTCATAGCGCGGCACTCGATGCTGCGCTATATGAACTTGTAGATCTGCTATTTTAATCGTGAAAATGTGCCTGAAATCTTTAAATATATATTGTTAAAGAGCGAGTTTGTATAACTCAAATATTTGCTACTGGGAGGGTCCCTGGAACAACATATTTTCCCGATGGGGGTCGGCGGCCGATATAGAATATAGCTGATATAGAAATATGATATTTGACGACAGGCCTAAATGGGTTAACCTGTTAAGACTGGGACTGCCAGTCCCAATTTTTTTGTTTGGGTAACAAATTGGCATATTTTTAATTCATCGTTTTAACATACAAGAAAGATCTGGTGGCTTGAAAATATGTTTTTTCATTTTTGTTTCATTGATAGTGTATTCTCTCGATTCGCCACCAGATGGCGGGAAAGCACCATTACGCTGATTTTGGCCAAAATAGACGAATCTTCCTAAGTCACTTCCGGTTCAACGATCAACAACATCCTGTAGTATTTTAACCCTAGTCAATACCTTGGCTGGTCCGGATTGCTAAGCTAATGCTATATTTTTTCATAACTAAGTCAAATTAACCTCAAATCAACCCCAAAAGATCGCAAAATATCACATTTTTTACGGCGACGCACATAGAGACGGCGCGCGTGCACGATAGCGCACGATCTCGGACGTTTTTATATACGCTAATATTAATATTAGCTAAAACATATTAATTTTTGCTCTTTTGACCCCCCGATAACTGATATTGATTGTCATTCCGTTTATTCCGTTAACGGGAGGTTTAGATTTTTAGATTAATTCAGTTTTTTCCGTTAATTGTAGGCCAGGGGTTAAGACTGGGAATGCATCCGTGTCACTTTATATTTTAACCACTTTAACCCTTTTTTTTATACTATAAAAAAGTAACGGGTTGTAGAACTGCTATTTTTTTTTTTATCGTGAAAATGTGTGCAAATATTTTAATATATAAATATATTTTTAACAATTTTTAACTCAAATCTTTGCTTGCATATAATTTCCGGGGGTTCTTGGGGGCATGAAAAGGTTTGAGCACCGCTGATATATAGAAACATATCTTTTTTCAGAAAACTGTTTAGGGATTTTAATTAAAAGACACTTTTAGAATCGGCCTCAGGTTTAAATGGGTCATTTCACGCCAACTGCTATCAGTCATGCCAACTGCTTTCATGCCAACTGCTATCCGACTATACAATAGAGCACCGAAGTCCTGACGTAACTCGCTCATCCCTTCGATTCCCCTGGTTCGCTATGGAGAATAACATGGGGTGATCTTAATATCGTCTACTATAAGCGTTGTGGTCCAAAAATAAACACACTGTCTCGGCGTTATTGTCAGGGAGGTGTCTCTGTATCGTTTGCAACAGTCAGTCACTCATATATGATACAGTCTGCTTCTAGCGGAAATCTAACTAATTCAGCAGCAGTAACATTAGCGTTTTCTCTCAGTCAGTTGATTCTTCATATCCATATGAGTGAAGCGGCCGGGATGACATGTTCATTTTTCAAACACAGTTCTTATATGAAGCAATCTAAAAATCCTCCTATGGCGATTTCAATGCAACTAAACAAATACATGAACCTGGGGACTGACGCCCTCTACTGAAAGTGACGTCAGACTTCGGTGCTCTACTCGAATGCATAAGAACTGCCTCCCCCCAAATGGCATGTGGTCCTGGACTGGTCTTGTGTGGTTATGTCCATTTGTGTCTGTTTTGTGTTCTTCTGTCTGTCAAGTAGTTTTAGCTTTCCCCTCGGGATTAATAAAGTATATCTCATCTCATCTCATCATTTTCCAATCTATTGGAACACACTGTATGTTGTTGTCACACACCATCTATTTTCTTCTTAGTGTTTCTTATTTCTCCTGTTCTATATATTATAGGCATCACTGCAGCAACAACAAAAAAAAGAGAGCGATTGACACCGAATTAGTGGCGGATTACTGTTATGAAAGACAGCCGCGTCGATAGCAATCTCGCTACAAGGCAGTGAAACGCGTCAATAGTGATCTGAGCGCGCGGCTATCAATCTGTCAATCTTACATGTTAACCCATTCTGTGCGGGAACCCCTTTTGGTGTTTTAACTTAAGCATCATGTTATGCTTTAGCTGTTGGAAAAAATAGCGGATCTACAAGTTCATAGCGCGGCACCGAGCGCCGTGCTATGAACTTGTAGGTCTGCTATTTTTTTTGAAAAATCTTTGAAAATTTGGCGCACATCTTTGAAAAAATATTCTTTCAGAGCGAACGTTTTTTTAACTCAAATCTTTGCTTCTGGGGTGGGGGGTGGGGGGGGGGGGGGGGAGGTCCTGGATCAACATATGGGGGGTCTGCAACATATAATTTTGGGGGTCCTTGACATGAAATAGTTTGAAAACCACTGACATAGAAACATAGTTTTTTTTCAGAAAACTGTCATGATTTAGAAAACATTGTGTTGTGCTTTATAGCTATTGAAAGCAGACCTACAAGCTCATAGCGCGCCACCGAGTGGCGCGCTATGAGCTTGTAGGTCTGCTATTTTTTGAAAAATCGAAGAACGACTGACATAGAAACATAGCTTTTTTCAGAAAACTGTCACTGATCTCAGGTCTGAATGGGTTAAGTGTTGTAATGCCGACGTCGATAGTATAGACCACTTCAGTGGAGAGAGGAAGGCCGACCACCTCAAACAGCCTGATATGCTAATACGGTTATCGACAGCACGGCGAACGCCACAGGGAACACGACGGCATGGGCGACTGCTCCAATTACCACGCAGGACGTTTCCTCTGAACCCCCCCCCCCCCCCCCCCCCCCCCCGGAGGGTTCCAGGAATCGCTGCGCGGGTATCCGGGGGTGAAGCGGACATTGTTTTTAATTGTTGCCTTGATTAACCCAGACTGCAGGTTTAGCCGTTTTTCCCTAATTTGTTAATTTGTTTGTACGTCCTCTGCCCATGGTCCAGGTTTCAGGTGTGTGTGTGTGTGTGTGTGTGTGTGTGTGTGTGTGTGTGTGTGTGTGTGTGTGTGTGTGTGTGTGTGTGTGTGTGATTTTGATTTTAGTTTTAGTCATAGTCTTTTGAATGATTTATTTTAGTCACATTTTAGTTAGGGATGCACCGATCCGGCTTTTTGGCATTCGATACCGATTTCGATACATGGGGGTCCAGTATCTGCCGATACAGAGTACCGATCCGATACCCCCCACAAAGAAACGTAATAACCTATTAAGCTGTATGCCTCACTGTGTGGAGTCTGGGATCATTATTTTGTGTAAGGCAACATCAAGGCTTGACTTAAACATTACTTTCCCAACTTTGTAAAACAAAATGTAACAAACACAGATATAAATGCACTGAATTATTTATTAAATAACTGTGCAACAATTAGACCAGGTTAATGTGTGCGCAGGCTAGCCTGGCTGCATTCCACATGTTATACTGTCAATACTACACTGCTGTGTCACAGAGGAGGTAGAGTTGTTTTCATACTGTAATTACACATAATTATCGGATCGGATCGGATAATGGATTTAGCCTAGATCGGCGCCGATCTCCGATACGAGTATCGGATCGGTGCATCCCTAATTTTAGTCACCTGGAATGTTTTAGTGTTTTAGTCCAATTTTAGTCGACAAAATGTCATACGTTTTTAGTCGACTAGATCTACAGTTGATTTAGTCGACTAACATGTGTTTTGACAGGCCTTGATGTCGTTGTAATGGCAGACTTTTTAGTTGACGAAAACAACACTGGGGTGTGCCTGTCACGCCAGAGGAGAAAGTACAGTACAATACAGCCATGCATGCATAATGAATTGCATTTGCATTTTTTGCGCTTTTCCAAGTGCTCAAAGCGCTTTACAACGGTTCATTCATTCATACATTGGGAGGTGAAGCGCGAACAGTCGACGCCAGCGTCCTCACTTCCCACATTCACACACCAAAGGCTCACACTGACCGACTCACTGGAGGCAATGTAGGGTTCAGTGTCTTTGCCCAAGGACACTTCCATAATGTAGGGTTCAGTGTCTTTGCCCAAGGACACTTCCATAATGTAGGGTTCAGTGTCTTGCCCAAGGACACTTCCACAATGTAGGGTTCAGTGTCTTTGCCCAAGGACACTTCCACAATGTAGGGTTCAGTGTCTTTGCCCAAGGACACTTCCACAATGTAGGGTTCAGTGTCTTGCCCAAGGACACTTCAATGTAGGGTTCAGTGTCTTGCCCAAGGACACTTCCACAATGTAGGGTTCAGTGTCTTGACCAAGGACACATCGACAATGTATGGTTCAGTGCCTTGCCCAAGGACACTTCGACAATGTAGGGTTCAGTGCCTTGCCCAAGGACACTTCCACAATGTAGGGTTCAGTGTCTTGCCCAAGGACACTTTGACAATGTAGGGTTCAGTGCCTTGCCCAAGGACACTTCGACAATGTAGGGTTCAGTGTCTTGCCCAAGGACACTTTGACAATGTAGGGTTCAGTGCCTTGCCCAAGGACACTTCGACAATGTAGGGTTCAGTGTCTTGCCCAAGGACACTTCGACAATGTAGGGTTCAGTGTCTTTGCCCAAGGACACTTCCACAATGTAGGGTTCAGTGCCTTGCCCAAGGACACTTCCACAATGTAGGGTTCAGTGCCTTGCCCAAGGACACTTCCACAATGTGGGGTTCAGTGTCTTGCCCAAGGACACTTCCACAATGTAGGGTTCAGTGTCTTTGCCCAAGGACACTTCCACAATGTAGGGTTCAGTGTCTTTGCCCAAGGACACTTCCACAATGTAGGGTTCAGTGTCTCGCTCAAGGACACTTCCACAATGTAGGGTTCAGTGTCTTGCCCAAGGACACTTCCACAATGTAGGGTTCAGTGTCTTGCCCAAGGACACTTCCACAATGTAGGGTTCAGTGTCTTTGCCCAAGGACACTTCCACAATGTAGGGTTCAGTGTCTCGCTCAAGGACACTTCAACATGTGGACAGGGGGAGGAGCCGGGATTCGAACCGCCGACCCACAGGGACCATTGGACGACCTGCTCTACCTCCTGAGCCACAGCCGTCCCACAATGCATTGCAGTGCATGGAACCAGGTGCTATCATATATTAGCCTGGGTAAACCCACTCCCCCTGCTGGACAACATTTCATTCTGCCAGGAGGGGTGAGTCTGGCATAATCGCCTGTGTGGCTGTTTAGCTGTGGGGCGGGAGAGTAGCGTTGACGGACAACCCCTTCAGCCAAACAGCGTATATCAAAACAAGAGGCGTCATCTAAACGCGTTCCGTTCCTACTTCCTCATTCCCATGTTTGTTGTTGTGAATGAGTCGAGGAGTTCACACGTCATCAACTGCTCAAATCGTTCCTGATTGGCCAACGTGCGCTGTCAATCACAGAGCCCTGAGCTCGGTCGCGGATTGGCTCGTACCAAAGCTGATACAATCTTAAGGACTTTGTATTACCATTTAGCCAGACATCATCACATCATCACCCTTTGATTCCAGAACAAGGCTTTGAAGGTGGAGCCATCATTTTCCGACTTTAACCCATTTTGACCTGAGATCAGATTCTACAAAATGTCTTCTAAATCCTGACAGTTTTCTGAAAACCCCGATGTTTCCATGTCAGTGGTTCTCAAACATTTTCATGTCAAGGACCCCCAAGATTATATATAATTGGCCGCGGACCCCCATCTGAAAATATGTTGTTCCAGACAGGGACCCCCCAGAAGCAAAGATTTGAGTTAAAAATGTTTGCTCTGAAAGAATATATATATATTGTGCCACATTTTCACGATAAAAAAAAAATAGCAGATCTACAAGCTCGTAGCTATGAGCTTGTAGATCTGCTTTTTTTCAATAGCTAAAGTATAACACCAAAAGGGGTTCTTGCCCAAAATGGGTTAATGCCACATACAGCCCCACCCCTCCTCTCTCTCTCACAAACACACACACGCGCCACACACGTGCACGTGCGCATGTGTGCGCGCACACACACACACACACACACACACACGCACACATACACACACAGAGAGAGAGAGAGAGAGAGGGTATTGATTTACTAAATCCAGCAGCCTGAATGGACATTGATACGGTAGTTATTAGGAAGAGAGAGACAGAGAGACTGAAGGGAGACAGAGGTGAAGTCAACCCATTGTTTTTTTTTCACAGGAAGACATGACATCTCTATCCTTAACCCATTCTGACCTGAGATCAGATTCATACGAGGTTTCCACTGGACACACACTGGTCTGATTAACCCATTCTGACCTGAGATCAGATTCTAAAAATGTCAGTCGTTCTTCAATTTTTCAAAAATAGCAGATCTACAAGCTCATAGCGCGC
>NC_139709.1:4638952-4658952 GCF_964188405.1 Protomyctophum parallelum
CCCTGGAAATGAAATCCAAGCTGAGCCTCCCCAGACTAATATCCCGCGGATCCGTGCGATATTAGTCTGGTTTATTAACCAGGCTACTCGTTTCTGACTCGCATGTGGGTTTTTTTATGTCGTTACTTGTGCGTCAAATTATAGATATGATATTGTTTTAGTTCCAGGAAATGATTTTTCCAAGAAGTTAGATTACCGAGGGCACCCTGTGTAGACACTGTAGAATCACACAGCAGAACATTCCATTTTCTGTCAATGGCTTCCTCTGCCCTTAAGTCACTTAAAACAAGACAACAACATATAGTGATATTTGTAAGGTGACAAATACCCCCCCCCCCCCCCCCCATAGTAGTCTGATTATGATTTTAGTAATGTGTATGTTTGTGTGCCTCAACCTTTGCGTGTTTGCGTTCGTTTCCGACGTTCTGTGTGTGGTCCAATGACTGTTTTGTTGTGGCTTTGCATTCGTGTCAAATAACTGTAGGCCTATACTATAGTGCACCCCCTTGCATGCACTGCCTGTATGTGTGAGGGAGGGAGGCCGGTTTATTGTTTTGCTCTTAACCCTTGGACTACCAATCCCAATTTTTTTGTTTGGGTAACACATTGGCATATTTTTTATTCATCATTTTAACATTAATAGAAAGGTCTGATGGTTTGAACAGATCGTTTATTTGCACATGACATAGGTAGTGTATTCTCTCGTTTTGCCACCAGATGGCGGGAACGCACCATTATGCTGATTTTGACAAAAATAGACGAATCTGGTTAAGTCACTTCCGGTTCAACGAACGATAACATCCGGTAGTATCTTAACCCCGTGTCACTCGTTTGGCTGTCCGGAATGCTAAGCTAATGCTAACTTTTTCATAACTAAGTCAAATTAAGGTCAAGTCAACCCCAAAACATCGCAAAATATCACATGTTTTACAGCGACGCACATAGAGACGGCGCGCGTGCACGATAGCGCACGATCGCGCGGATTTCGGCCGTTTTTTGGTAAGTTACATCCAACATTACCGAAATTAGCGAGAAAATGCAAATTTTTGCTCTGTTGAACCCCCCATAACTGACATTGATTGACATTCCGTTAATTCCGTGAACGGGAGGTTTGTATTTTTAGCAATAATCCGTTTTTTTTTCGTTAATTGTAGCCCAGGGGTTACATGTGCTGTACAACAAGTAAACCCTGCCTTGCATTGGCCTTGCCTTCCCATGACGATATGCATTATTAGGGGCGACTGTGGCTCAGGAGGTAGAGCAGGTCGTCCAATGATCCATGGGTCGGCCGTTCGAATCCCGGCTCCTCCTCCTGTCTACATGTCGAAGTGTCCTTGGGCAAAGACACTGAACCCCAAATTGCTCCCGATGTGCTGGTTGGTGCCTTGCATGGCTTCCGCCGCAATCGGTGTATGAATGGGTGAATGTAATGCACAATCTATGTAAAGCGCCTTGGATAAAGGCGCTATATAAATGCACCGTTTACCATTTACCATCATACTGTGTGTTCCACTCGTGTTTTACCCGACCCTGCAGGAGCCCAGTGTACAATAATCTATATCTGTAATCGACTTGACTCTCCGCATCGCTGTGAAACGGGCGACAATTACTCCCTCATGCAGGAGGCAAACGGTCAATAATGCCCCCCCCCCCCCCCCCCGCTGCATCCCCTCGCTTCGTTCTGCTTTCCCAACAAACATAGATTTCCATCCTGACACGGCCAGAGGTGTGCAGCGATGACACGATTCACTGGGCGGTCATTGGAATCAAGTGGACCCGCCAACTATAACCCATTCTGAACGGGAAGCCATTTTGGTGTTAGCATCATGTTATGCTTTAGCTATTGGAAAATAGCAGATCTACAAGCTCAAATCGAAGAACGACGGACATTTTTTAGAATCTGATCTCAGGTCAGAATGGGTTCATCAGACCAGTGTGTGTCCAGTGGAAACCTTGTGTGAATCTGATCTCAGGTCAGAATGGGATAAGTGACTGGGACGGAAAGCTGTCCGGTCTTTTATATAACAGACAGAACGGAGGCATGACTCTGAAACGATTTGATAGTTTCCACTGGTTGACCACAATGTGTAATTCAGTGCCGTCGCTATACCTATACGTTTAACCCATTCTGACCTGAGATCAGATTCATACGAGGTTTCCACTGGACACACACTGGTCTGATTAGCCCATTCTGACCTGAGATCAGATTAAAAGAAATGTCAGTCGCTCTTCGATTTTTCAAAAATAGCAGACCTACAAGCTCGTAGCGCGCCACTCGGTGGCGCGCTACGAGCTTGTAGATCTGCTATAGCACAAATATCCTATAAGTAGGGCAACCAAATGGTCAGCTACTGTACATCCCTGGTTTAATGTGTTTGATGCCTATAATAGCTGCCTAGGACTAGACCCAAAATAGGATGGCAGTTTGGCGATTGAAAGTGGTTAAGCTGTTGAAACCCAGCATCAATTTACAATTTAGGCATTTATCAGACGCTCTTAATCCAGAGCGACTTACAATAAGCAAGAACAAAAAGCATGGGAATACATCACATAAAAACATTTATCATGAAACATGCGTAAGCTAAGAAAGTAACAGTGGAATATCTATATAATGAAACTATACATCTATACTACTATGCTATACATATGTACTATGGCGTGCTATGACTATATACAATGCAATTATAGTGCCGTCTACATAACATGCTATAAGTCTGTATCAGATGCTATCTAAGCCAACAGAAATGCTATCTAAGGGGTTAGGGTAAGTGCTATGGGCCATGATGGAGTCTGAAAAGGTGGGTTTTCAGGCTACGGCGGAAGATTGGGAGTGATGCTGCAGTTCTGACTGCAATGGGAAGTGCATTCCACAGTTTTGGAGCCAGAAGGGAGAAGAGTTTGGGACGTGTGGAGCGTTGTCCCGGCGTTTTTAGTGAGGGTACTTCCAGCTTCCCTGCGTTAGCTGATCTGAGTGCGCGGGAGGGTTTGTAGGGTTTGATCATTCTTGCAAGATATGGGGGAGCCATACCTTTGGTTGCTTTGAATGCCAGCATCAGAGTTTTGTATTCTGTGCGGGCAGCGACCGGGAGCCAGTGGAGGGAGCGGAGCAGGGGGGAGACAAATGACTTATACTGGATCTCTTGTCCACTAGTCCCTTCCTAACATTTTAGTCTAGTTTTTATTTGTTGACGAAATTGTCAGTATATTTAGTCTTAGCTTTAGTCACCATAGCTTAGTTTTAATTTAGTTTCCATTTAGTTTTCGTCAGTGGAAAAAGGTAGTCGACGACGGACATTTTTCGTCTTAGTTTTAGTCGACGAAAACAACACTGGTTACAACTAAATTTTTACTATAAGATTAGATTAGTTTTAACTCTCACACTCGCACAACGTGCATAAGAATGAGTGTACGTGTAGATTCAGCTGTCTAGCTAATGGCCCAGATGGTAGAAGTTGTGCCAGTTCCTCATAGTTGGTGAATGATCATCTTCACATGAGTGACTAGAACATCAGGGATCAGATCACAGATACATCTGTCACTCTGTTGAGGTCTTCCGCACCGCGTTTTGTCCATGAAATGCTGCCGGGGAAAACACTTAACCCATTTTGGAACGGGAACCCTGTTTTGGTGCTTTAAACATTATGTTATAAGTTGTAGCTATTGAAAAATAGCAGATCTATACAAGCTCATAGCGCGCCCACCAGGGCTCCAGACTAACTTTTTTCACCACCGTCCCGGAACCGTCCCAAAATACAATTTGAACCGTCCCGAAGTAAATGTATTCCGTCCCGGGGGGAAAAAAGTACAAAAAAGCACCACTCAAATTGTGAAATTAATAACTGTATTCCTATTGTAATAGAAATACAATTAAGCCAAACAAATAATGTACTGTATTGAATACATGCAGACAGTACATTATTTGTTTGGCTTCATGTTTCTTCTGTAGATACACTGATTTAGTCAAAATGCTCCCAGATGAAAAATAGGGCTTGGTTAAAAATGTTAATCGAATTAATCTTAGGCTTTGTAATTAATCTATTAATCATATTTTAATCGCATATCAATATTCGACCTGAGAACAGTGATATTTATTTTCAAATGGATTTTGTTATTTTGGTGTAGCCTACCAGTGAATCAATGAATAGTGACTACAGTAGCTTATAAAACTTTGGTGTAGGCTACTTGATCAAGACCAACAGATAACGTGCAGCAATGCAGGTATATGAATACTCAAATGTCTATTACATGGTTGGCATGAGAAAACAAATAAAAACAACTTTATTAGGGGGAATACTACGACGAAGGATCAATATAATAATAATAATAATAAATACAATCAATAAAAACTGTGGAATGAGAGCGTTTTGGGGTGTGCATTCCACAGTGTTGGGGCAGCAATTCCAGAACAATCTGAGCATTAGAAAACATCTGTTGCTTCAGAGGATATATACCAACATATTATTTAATGTCGATGCCAGCTAGCAAGCCTAGCATGGAAGCTAACGTTAAACGTTGGTGATGTAGTGTAGCCCCATGTCCATATGGAACCTTTCTGTGGCACACAACCATGGTTTTATCCAAGCTTCCAACCGATAGTTTTTCAATCTAAATGTCCCATCCACGGGGCAAAAGCAATATAATTCCTATGATTCCGTTGGGTGAATGTAGTGTGTGTGTTGTTGTTGCTGTTGTCAACTGGCACGGCAAATTATCATGCTGCTCATCGCTGCACACGAAATGCGCATTTTCAGTGTAAAAACTCCTCTCGTCCCGAAACCGTCCCGAATGAGATCCATTTACGTCCCAAATAGATATTTTACAGTCCCCGGGACGTCGGGACGCCGTTAATCTCGAGCCCTGGCGCCCACCGAGTGGCGCGCTATGAGCTTGTATAGGTCTGCTATTTTTGAAAAATCGTGAAAATGTATACCTCAAATCTTTGAATATATATATTATTACAGAGTGAACATTTTAACTTAAATCTTTGCTTCTGGGGGTCCCTGCGGAACAACACATGTTCAGATGGGGGGGCGGAGGAGAATTATATTACATATAATTGTGGGGGTCCTTGACATGAAATATTGAGCACCACTGATATAGAAACATGGGTTTTTCAGAAAATTGTCAGGGATTTTGAAGACATTTTAAAATTTTCGACGTCAGGCCTAAATGGGTTAATTTGTTCCACTCGTCTTCCTGTTCCGTGATTTACTTGAGTTGGTTATATCTTATCTAGTATAACCCATTCTGAACGGGAACCCCTTTTGGTGTTAGCATCATGTTATGCTTTAGCTATTGAAAAATAGCAGATCTACAAGCTCATAGCGCGACACCGAGTGGCGCGCTACGAGCTTGTAGGTCTGCTATCTTAGAAAAATCGAAGAACGACTGACATTTTTCTAGAATCTGATCTCAGGTCAGAATGGGTTCATCAGACCAGTGTGTGTGTGTCCAGTGGAAACCTCGTATGAATCTGATCTCAGGTCAGAATGGGTTAATTTTCTGGCATGCTGGCTGCAGCGTTGCCACGGAGTGCAAAGCACAGCACAGCACAGCATATCTTTTTTCGGATTTGGGGAGGGTAGCTCCAGACTCCACGTAGCATTCAGAGATTGTGGAATTTTTGTTGTCTGGCTACATTATAGGCGAGACTATACTGGCCGTGTGTTATATAAAAGGAGTTAACAGACCAGCAGACAGCTTTGACCCATCAGGCTCTCCTCTGCAGTCACTACAGAAGAAACGACAGACAGACAGACAGACAGACATACGGTCAGCAACCCCCATCAAAGCAGCCACAAATAGACTCCTCTCATTGCCTCATCAAGGGGGTGTGTGTGCGTGCGTGCGTGCGCGCCCCGGCTGATCGATCTTTCCCAGGCTTCAAGCGAGGAAGAGGAAGGGAGAGGAATTGAAGCTGTTCCCCCCCGCCGCAACCCCCCCCCCCCCCCCCCCCCCCTCCCCCGGCAGGAAGAACAGACGGAAGGAGAAGAAAGAGGAGAAATGGACTGGGAGTTGAGGGGGGGGGGGGGGGGTGGGGGGGATACATACCCACTATGTGTCCCACCTCCCTCTCTCTCCAGCTTCCTCTGTTCTATGGCTTTACGGTTACGCTAACTAGCTGCTGTTTGATTATATAGCGCTATAGCGTCTTTAAGTGAATGAACGGTCCAGGAGGAATGGGCCGCCGAGTCTTAACACAGCAGCATGGTGCAAGAGTAGGTAATGTTCTTATCAAAGGTCTGTGGCGGAAGGCCCCTCTCTATATATCCTGATTGGATGAAGGCTGAGCCACCTATAGCCAAAAACAAAACCGAAGGTTTTTTGACCCCCAGGGGTTAACTGGGGGCAGGGAGGAACTCCTTATATGGTCAGCAGCACACTCTATAGTAGAGAGGATTATCACAACAACACAAAAAAAAAGTGATATTTGAATGAAGTGAAATCACTGAATATACCTTTTTAAGGGGTGATAACATTTGATGCGGGGGGCTGAGACATGAGTTCTTTAATCTTTCTGATAATAGTCCATTTCTGATAGTATAGAGTCCATGACTACAGCTATTCAGTATTTAAGTCAGACGTCATTTTGTAGTGCTACGTTACGTCCGGGTCCAAGTGGCACCAGCTCCCGTCCGCATCTCATTGTAAATAGAATATCTAAACGCGTGAATCTTTTTACAGTGACGTTATTTTTCAGAAAGGAAGCCATTGAGGGTTAAAATGGGTCTTAATGCTTCCAACTCGAGTGGAATTATTAATGTTTTGTACAAGTGTCCATGACAAAGAAAATATATGATGTGGAGACAATAAAGACTATTATTATCATTATTATTGAAGGTGGCAACAGTCCATTTGCTCGTTAAATATTTCGGGGTTATATTTAGAATGTGTGCAGGCTTGAGTATGTTGAATCTAGTTTGCATTAATGAGGATTTTGTTGACACAATAAAATAAAATGGCGATAGTATTCCATGTGGGGCAGACGGCCTGTCACAGCCATATTTGGGAGAGCAGCAGCTTTGTTGTTGCGAGGAAAGCGGTAAAATTAGACTTTCGTGGTTGTTTTCGTCTCAGATTTAGTCCGACGGAGCGTCACAGTATAACTCCATGGGGACACAAAAGCGACACAAAAGTAGGACCCGGAAGTATCTCAGGAGGGGGCGCTCACGTCACGGCTAAAATACTGAATAGGTTCCTGACTCGTGGTTTTTAACACCGTTGACTGAAGCTGAATGCTGAGACGTTGGATAAGTTGCACCGATAAACTTAAGTTGTGTCTCCTTGTCTGAACATTCTGGCACATCAAATTGTTTCTTTATTCTCTGCATTATTATTGTGCTTATTTCCGTCCTGCTTGTATTGGACCGTGGTGATGATGTGGTTATGTAAAAATTGTATTGCACAATTTATTTTGTCCTGCATGATCTGATCCAGTAAAGTGTGTAAAGTGATTCCGGCTTGGGAATAATAACAAGTACACACGTTAGTATATATCTATAAACTATTACTGTGCGGTTACAGTATCCTATAGTAATTGATGAAAGTAAACAGAGTCTGATATTTTAACCCATTCTGACCTGAGATCAGATTCATACGAGGTTTCCACTGGACACACACTGGTCTGATTATTAACCCATTCTGACCTGGGATCAGATTCTAAAAATGTTCAGTCGATTTTTCAAAAATAGCAGACCTACAAGCTCGTAGCGCGCCACTCGGTGGCGCGATATGAGCTTGTAGATCTGCTATTTTTCAATAGCTAAAGCATAACATGATGCTAACGTTCAGAATTGGTTAAATATGTTTGTGTGTGTTTCCTGGAGCCCGAGGGCAGAGGAAAGAGAAATAACCACCCCAGAAGAATTGGAAAATGAAAAGTATACCTCAAAATGTTACTCATGTACAGTATAACCTTTAGTAAATGAGTACTGTATACTCCACCACTGAGTATACAGTGATATGAAGTATATAAGCCTGTTGACTTTCGACTTGACATTTCAAAGCTTGCTAAATTGGCCCCGGCTGTGAAAAAACAATCTCAATTTCACACGTTCAGATGCATAATATTTCCATCCCTCCTGCCGTGTGTCTTGAGTAGCAAACAAATATTTCATTTCTCATTTTCTTGCGGTTGTAATTACAGAGATCGGGGAGCGAGGCGAGTAAAAATAGTCGGATGAATTATTGAAAGTGTAAACCCGTAACCGTGTTTCATCATCGCCTTAAGCCATTTAAACCTGCAGATTCTACAATGTCTTCTAAATCATGACAGTTTTCAGGAAAATAAAACGTTTCTATGTCAGTCGTTCTCAAGCTCACATTTCATGTCAAGGACCCCAAAAATGATATGTAATTGGCCGCCGACCCCCATCTGAAAATATGTTGTTCCAGGGACACCACCCCCCCCCCCCCTTTCTGAAAGAATATATATTCAAAGATCTGCACCACATTTTCAAAAATAGCAGATCTACAAACTCGTAGCGAGCTTGTAGATCTGCTATTTTTCAATAGCTAAAGTATAACGTAATGCTTAAAATACCAACGGGGGTTCCCGTTCAGAATGGATTAATGCACTGTATAACCTTCTTTCTTTCATTTTCTTTCTGAAGCAACAGCGTCCACAGCGTCATATTATTATCAATCACGCGTTCACGTTGTTATAATGAGGAGGTTTGAATATTAAAAAATAGCATGTCTACAAGCTCATAGCGCATCATTTTTCCATTCTTTAAATATAAATAAGACGTTTTGTCCCTGTTGTTTCAAAATCTGTTTTTCGAAACATTTATAAAAAACAGCCAAACTAGATATACAGTATATATGATGAAGTGTAAGCATGTGGATTTGCGCGGAACACTTTAATACAGCATAAAGTATACTTGATAAAGTATATCAAAAAAATGGGGCATCAATTTATGGAAAATCATAAAAAGATGAAATATGGGGATGCAAGGTTCTGTCCCAACAATATGAACATTGAACGCACGCACAAGCGCACGCAAGCGTGCACTCGCACACACACGTTAATTAATCACATGGTAATGAATCAGGGTGCTTAGCACTAACTGGAGCACCAACTTTAATTGGTGATAAAAAAATAAATAAAACAATTCAGCTGTGATGAATATTCCTGTTTCCTCTCCTTTGACCTCTGCTCAGCCACCAAGGGACTTCCACCCTAAATCTGGAACATTCTGTCTTGGGACAAATCCAGCAGTCTCCTCTGCTGGCGTGCGTGCGTGCGTGCGTGCGTGCGTGCGTGCGTGCGTGCGTGCGTGCGTGCGTGCGTGCGTGCGTGCGTGCGTGCGTGCGTGCGTGCGTGCGTGTGTGCGTGTGTGTGTGTGTGTGTGTGTGTGTGTGTGTGTTACTCCATTTTCTTTTACCTAAGTAAAAGTATCAATACTGCGATATATAAATATAATAATTCATAAATGGGCCATGGCTCAGCGGTCCAGACACCTTGGCTGGTATAATCCAGTCTGGCAGTGTTCCGCGGGCCTTTACTGCATGTCTCCCCCCCCCCCACCATCTCTCTCTCCATTTCCTGCCAGCCTACTGTCTGTCCCCCCATAAAATATATATAAAAAATCACACCTGTGTGAACCGAGTGGTGCAACTCCCCCTCCCCCCCTCCTCTCTCTCTCTCATTAGCAGGCAACAGTGCAGCACTAATACTATCTCTCTCTCTCTCTCTCTCTCTGCTTATGGCACAACAGCGCCCCTACTGGTACTCAGTCATACTCGTGCTCATTAACCCATTCTGACCTGAGATCAGATTCATACGAGGTTTCCACTGGACACACACTGGTCTGATTAACCCCATTCTGACCTGAGATCAGATTCTAAAAAATGTCAGTCGTTCTTTGATTTTTTTCAAAAATAGCAGACCTACAAGCTCATAGCGCGCCACTCGGTGGCGCGCTATGAGCTTGTAGATCTGCTATTTTTCAATAGCTAAAGCGTAACATGATGCTAACACCAAAATGGGTTCCCGTTTCAGAATGGGTTAAAGTAAAGTAAAGTAAAAGTACTAATTTTGCAGAATGTCCCGTTTCGAGTTTTCAGAGAGAAACAGCCTGAATATTTCCCCCCCGACAGGTGTATACCAGAAAGCGTAATACTAATAATATTATTTTAACATATAGTTTCTACTCCAGCTTGCCTCATGCCCGCTATAGAGCGGCACAGTCCCCCTTTCAGAACAACGAACGGCCCAGGAAATGAAATGCAATGCATTCTGACCATAGGATTTTCTTTAAGTATTTATTTAAAGACGGCTACGCCGCGGACAAAGCCAACTCGGATCGTGACAAATCATGACAATGAACACAATGTTTTGGGCCGATCAAATAATTTATAAGAAGAAAAACAAAACAAATAGTGTTATGTCTCCTGCCTTTATTTTCTTCTTTCTAATGATTTGATCGGCCCCAAAATATTGTGTTCATTGTCATGATTTGTCACGATCCGAGTTGGCTTTGTCCGCGGCGTAACCATCTTTAAATAAATACTTAAAGAAAATCCTATGGTCAGGAATGCATTGCTTTTCATTTCCTGGGCCGTTCGTTGTTCTGAAAGGGGGAGGGACTGTGACGCTCTATATATTTTCCATTCCATGTCTCGCCTTCAAGGAGAACTATACTCCTGTTATTGGATCACCCAAATGGAAAGTAAATCCGTGTTTTCACTCATTTGACCCATGTACAGTACATACAGTATGTATGTATGCCTTGGCTTACAGTGTCATTATATCCTGCAGTGCATGCGGTGCTCCGTGAGCTGTGTGATTCAAACCCAAATCATGTTTCCTTCAAAAGGCTCGGTTTTAGACTTTGTTGCGTGCCGCGGTGCATGAGTCTTAACTAGAACTAAGATGAGAGAACATATTACTCCAGTTTTGGCTTCACTGCATCCTGTTTTTAGGATTGATTTTAAAATTATTTTACTTGTCTATATAAAGCTCTCAATGGTCTCGCACCTTCCTACCATAGATTGCCTTTTTTCACCTTAGAAATATTGCACAAATCAGAGCCTATTTGTCCTTGGACGATGCAAAAACGCTAATCCACGCCTTTGTTTTTTCTCGGCTTGATTACTGCAATGCACTTTTTTCAGGACTGCCTAAGAAAAAAACTGACAGATTACAACTTGTCCAAAATGCAGCAGCCAGAGTTTTAACTAGAACTAAGATGAGATAACATATTACTCCAGTTTTGGCATCACTGCACTGGCTTCCGGGTTGTTTTTAGGATTGGTTTTAAAATTATTTTACTTGTCTATATAAAGCTCTCAATGGTCTCGCACCTTCCTACCTACATGACTGCCTGCCTAAATATGTCCCAAACCTGCATTTCATGTCATGAAAGGTGCTATACAAATAAAGTTTTATTATTATTATTATTAATATTATTATGTCTCGCATCGTAAAAAATAGCAGATCTACAAGCCCCCGCGACGCATCGCCCTTCGGTGTGAGACCAGGTGTAGATCAGGCATATATATATAAAGCTGCTGCTATATACGGTGTCGGATCCAATTCGGGGTGTTTCTTTTTTGGAGCGTTACTGGAGCGTTAATGTTCCCTTTTGGACCGAAGTGTTCCAGGATAAAGTAGTGCTTGAGTGGAGCCACAGGGCAGCAATAATATGTTCATGTTTAAAATTGCAAACTTTAATTTGCAATTCCCCCCCTCGGATAACACCTCGCCGTGTTGACTCTCCACCTGTACGGGTACAAAATAATTTAGAACACCACTGGCACGCGCACGCACGCACACACACACGCACGCACGCACGCACGCACGCACACACGCACACAAAACCCTTCAGTTGTATTTTTTTCCGTGTTTTTTCATGGAGGAACTTTTGAAATAAAAGTTATGGCGACAATATGCAGCAATCTGGTGTATAGGGCTTATATTATTATCCTTGTTCCCCCTCGGTTATGGGTGAAGTTAATTGTATCCCCGACCAGCTGTGTTTTGGTGCACAAAGGTCCAGGTCTGCATCAGAGGAGGAGGAGGAGGAGGAGGAGGAGGAGGGGGAGGGGGGGGGGGAGGAGGAGGGGGAGGGGGAGGAGGAGGAGGAGGAGGAGGAGGGGGGGAGGAGGAGGAGGAGGAGGAGGAGGGGGGGAGGAGGAGGAGGAGGAGGAGGAGGAGGAGGAGGAGGAGGAGGAGGAGGAGAGGGAGGAGGAGAGGGAGGAGGAGGAGGAGGGGGGGAGAGGAGGAGGAGGAGGAGGAGGAGGAGGGGGAGGAGGAGGGGGGGAGGAGGAGGAGGAGGAGGGGGAGGAGAGGAGGAGGGGGGGAGAGGAGGAGGAGGAGGAGGAGGAGGGGGAGGAGGCGGTTAATAAAGTATATCTCATCTCATCTCATCATTTTCCAATCTATTGGAACACACTGTATGTTGTCGTCACACACCATCTATTTTCTCCTTAGTGTTTCTTATTTCTCCTGTTCTATATATTAAAGGCCTATATATATTTTTTTTCGTCTCATCACTGCAGCAACAACAAAAAAAAGAGAGCGATTGACACCGAATTAGTGGCGGATTACGCAGACGTCTGTTATGAAAGACAGCCGCGTCGATAGCAATCTCGCTACAAGGCAGTGAAACGCGTCAATAGTGATCTGAGCGCGCGGCTATCAATCTGTCAATCTTACATGTTAACCCATTCTGTACGGGAACCCCTTTTGGTGTTTTAACTTAAGCATCATGTTATGCTTTAGCTGTTGGAAAAAATAGCGGATCTACAAGTTCATAGCGCGGCACCGAGTGCCGCGCTATGAACTTGTAGGTCTGCTATTTATTTTTTTTAAATCTTGAAAATTTGGCGCACATCTTTGAAAAAATATTCTTTCAGAGCGAACGTTTTTTTAACTCAAATCTTTGCTTCTGGGGTGGGGGGTGGGGGGGGGGGGGGTGGTCCCTGGAACAACATATTATCAGATGGGGGGGTCTGCAACATATAATTTTGGGGGTCCTTGACATGAAATAGTTTGAAAACCACTGACATAGAAACATAGTTTTTTTTCAGAAAACTGTCATGATTTAGAAAACATTGTGTTGTGCTTTATAGCTATTGAAAAATAGCAGATCTACAAGCTCTTGTAGGTCTGCTATTTTTTGAAAAATCGAAGAACGACTGACATAGAAACATAGCTTTTTTTTCAGAAAACTGTCAGGATGTAGAAGACGTTTTGTAGAATCTGATCTCAGGTCAGAATGGGTTAAGTGTTGTAATGCCGACGTCGATAGTATAGACCACTTCAGCGGAGAGAGGAGGGCCGACCACCTCAAACAGCCTGATATGCTAATACGGTATATCGACAGCACGGTGAACGCCACGGGGAACACGACGGCATGGGCGACTGCTCCAATTACCACGCAGGACGTTTCCTCTGGAGGGTTCCAGGAATCGGTGCGCGGGTATCCGGGGGTGAAGCGGACATTGTTTTTAATTGTTGCCTTGATTAACCCAGACTGCAGGTTTAGCCGTTTCCCTAATTTGTTAATTTGTTTGTACATCCTCTGCCCATGGTCCAGGTTCTCTGTGTGTGTGTGTGTGTGTGTGTGTGTGTGTGTGTGTGTGTGTGTGCGCGTGTGATTTTGATTTTAGTTTTAGTCATAGTCTTTTGAATAATTCATTTTAGTCACATTTTAGTTAGGGATGCACCGATCCGGCTTTTTGGCATTCGATACCGATTTCGATACATGGGGGTCCAGTATCTGCCGATACAGAGTACCGATCCGATACCCCCCACAAAGAAACGTAATAACCTATTAAGCTGTATGCCTCACTGTGTGGAGTCTGGAATCATTATTTTGTGTAAGGCAACATCAAGGCTTGACTTAAACATTACTTTCCCAACTTTGTAAAACAAAATGTAACAAACACAGATATAAATGCACTGAATTATTTATTAAATAACTGCAACAATTAGACCAGGTTAATGTGTGCGCAGGCTAGCCTGGCTGCATTCCACATGTTATACTGTCAATACTACACTGCTGTGTCACAGAGGAGGTAGAGTTGTTTTCATACTGTAATTACACATAATTATCGGATCGGATCGGATAATGGATCGGCCACCGATCCGATACCCGATCTAGAATTTTAGCCTGGATCGGCGCCGATCTCCGATACGAGTATCGGATCGGTGCATCCCTAATTTTAGTCACCTGGAATGTTTTAGTGTTTTAGTCCAATTTTAGTCGACAAAATGTCATACGTTTTTAGTCGACTAGATCTACAGTTGATTTAGTCGACTAACATGTGTTTTGACAGGCCTCAGTAGCCTAGTAGATCTTCTATTTTCAGCATGCAACCTATAGCATAAAACTGGATCTCTTGTCCACTATAGTCCCTCCCTAACATTTTAGTCTAGTTTTTATTTGTTGACAAATTGTCAATATATTTAGTCTTAGTTTTAGTCGTCATAGATTCATTTTTATTTAATTTAATTTTAGTCAGTGAAAAAAAGGTAGTCGACGAACATGTATCGTCCTCGTTTTAGTCGACAAAAACAACACTGGGGTGTGCCTGTCACGCCAGAGGAGAAAGTACAATACAATACAGCTATGCATGCATAATGAATTGCATTTTTTGCGCTTTTCCAAGTGCTCAAAGCGCTTTAAGACAATGATTCATTCATACATTGGGAGGTGAAGCGGCGAACAGTCGACGCCAGCGTCCTCACTTCCCACATTCACACACCGACGGTGGCGAGCTCACACCGACTGACTCATTGGAGGCAATGTATAGGGTTCAGTGTCTTGCCCAAGGACACTTCAATGTAGGGTTCAGTGTCTTTGCCCAAGGACACTTCCACAATGTAGGGTTCAGTGTCTTGCCCAAGGACACTTCCACAATGTAGGGTTCAGTGTCTTGACCAAGGACACTTCGACAATGTAGGTTTCAGTGTCTTGACCAAGGATACTTCCACAATGTAGGGTTCAGTGTCTTTGCCCAAGGACACTTCGACAATGTAGGGTTCAGTGTCTTTGCCCAAGGACACTTCAATGTAGGGTTCAGTGTCTTGCCCAAGGACACTTCCACAATGTAGGGTTCAGTGTCTTGCCCAAGGACACTTCGACAATGTAGGGTTCAGTGTCTTGCCCAAGGACACTTCCACAATGTAGGGTTCAGTGTCTTGCCCAAGGACACTTCAATGTAGGGTTCAGTGTCTTTGCCCAAGGACACTTCCACAATGTGGGGTTCAGTGTCTTTGCCCAAGGACACTTCCACAATGTGGGGTTCAGTGTCTTTGCCCAAGGACACTTCCACAATGTAGGGTTCAGTGTCTTTGCCCAAGGACACTTCCACAATGTAGGGTTCAGTGTCTTGCTCAAGGACACTTCCACAATGTAGGGTTCAGTGTCTTTGCCCAAGGACACTTCCACAATGTAGGGTTCAGTGTCTTTGCCCAAGGACACTTCCACAATGTAGGGTTCAGTGTCTTTGCCCAAGGACACTTCCACAATGTAGGGTTCAGTGTCTTGCCCAAGGACGCTTCGACATGTGGACAGGAGGAGGAGCTGGGATTCGAACCGCCGACCCAGGGATCATTGGACGACCTGCTCTACCTCCTGAGCCACAGCCGCCCCACAATGCATTGCAGTGCATGGAACCAGGTGCTATCATATATGACAAGAGGGAACTGTTGCAACGTCGCACTAAAATGGGCCACCTAAAAAAGCCTGTTTGAGCTCCTATAACCTTTTATCCAACAAATAATATATCTATACCTCCAGTAAGAGCTTTTCATTGCAATTATAGTGGGGGGGGGGGGGGGGGGGGGAAGTCCCACATAGTTATTAGCTCCATTTTAACTTAAAGGTATATTCAGTGATTTCACTAAAAAAACCTTAGGTTTCGTTTTTGGCTGTGGGACCCAGCCTTTCGTCCAATCAGGATAGAGAGTCAAAAACGAAACCTAAGGTTTTTTGACCCCCAGGGGTTAACTGGGGACAGGGAGGAACTCCTTATATGGCCAGCACACTCTATAGTAGAGAGGATTATCACAACAAAACAAAAAAATAAGTGATATTTGAATTAAGTTAAATCACTGAATATACCTTTAATAACTACATTTATATATTTTTTTAAATGTGAATTAATAGCGTGCAGCAGACATCATCACCCTTTGATTCCAGAACAAGGCTTTGAAGGTGGAGCCATCATTTTCCGACTTTAACCCATTTAGACCTGAGATCAGATTCTACAAATGTCTTCTAAATCCTGACAGTTCTCTGAAAAACCGTGTCGATCGTTCTCAAACATTTTCATGTCAAGGACCCCCAAGATTATATATAATTGGCCGCGGACCCCCATCTGAAAATATGTTGTTCCAGACAGGGACCCCCCCAGAAGCAAAGATTTGAGTTAAAAAGGTTTGCTCTGAAAGAATATATATATTGTGCCACATTTTCACGATAAAATAAATAAATAGCAGATCTACAAGCTCGTAGCTATATGAGCTTGTAGATCTGCTATTTTTCAATAGTTAAAGTATAACACCAAAAGGGGTTCTCGCCCAAAATGGGTTAATGCCACATATACAGCCCCACCCCACCTCTCTCTCTCACAAACACACACACGCACACATGCACACATGCACATGCGCATGTGTGCACACACACACACACACACACACACACACACACACACACACACACACACACACACACACACACACACACACACACACACACACACACACACACACACACACAGACACACACACACACATACGTACAAACACAGAGAGAGAGAGAGGGTATTGATTTACTAAATCCAGCAGCCTGAATGGACATTGATACGGTAGTTATTAGGAAGAGAGAGAGACTGAAGGGAGACAGAGGTGAAGTCAACCCATTGGTTTTTTCACAGGAAGACATGACATCTCTATATCCTTAATAGCTCTATCGGCCTATCCCTGCCGTACCGGGTGGCCTACCCCAGGATGTGATTTTGTTTGCGTTTGTGAAACACATAATAATAATATTACTAATAATAATAAACTTTATTTATATGGCACCTTTCATACATAAATGCAGCTCTAAAAGTGCTTCACAGGGCAGGACACAAAAATAGAATACAATAAAACACAAGTAGTTAAAAATAATAGAACAATGGCAAAGAAGAAAATAAGAGTATATACAAACATAAGAGAAAAAATAAATAAAAACACCTGCATGCAGCAAATCAGTCAGGACAGGGTATATTAATGCAGCTAAACGCAAGAGTGAAGAGGTTGAGATCTTGAGTTGAGATTTAAAAAATGTCTACAGAGGGTGCGTGTCTGATCTGGAATGGTAATTTATTCCAGGCTGTTACATATATACATACTGTATACAGTATATCTAGAATTTTAACCCATTCTGACCTGAGATCAGATTCTAAAAATGTCTTCTACATCCTGACCGTTTTCCATTCTGACCTGAGATCAGATTCTAAAAATGTCTTCTACATCCTGACCGTTTTCCATTCTGACCTGAGATCATATTATAAAAATGTCTTCTACATCCTGACCGTTTTCCATTCTGACCTGAGATCAGATTCTAAAAATGTCTTCTATACATCCTGACCGTTTTCCATTCTGACCTGAGATCAGATTCTAAAAATGTCTTCTACATCCTGACCGTTTTCCATTCTGACCTGAGATCAGATTCTAAAAATGTCTTCTATACATCCTGACCGTTTTCCATTCTGACCTGAGATCAGATTCTAAAAATGTCTTCTATACGTCAGTCGCTCTTTGATTCTTCAAAAAATAGCAGACCTACAAGCTCGTAGCGCGCCACTCGGTGGCGCGCTACGAGCTTGTAGATCTGCTATTTTTCAATAGCTAAAGCATAACATGATGCTACCAACACCAAAAGGGGTTCCCGTTCAGAATGGGTTAAATGACACAGATTTCCCCCGGTTTTCACGGGGTTATCCTGCATGCGTCTGCATCTCAGTTTGCGTCTCCTCTGACCTTTGGTCATGCATCTCTCCACACACACATATACTCGCATAATATAAGACTCCAGCACTCGTTCATTCAACAGTTCCTTCATCCATGCATGGATAAAAACAGCCTCTGCTGTGCAAATGAAGCAAATAGCAATTGTCAGCAAATCGCAATTTATTCTACCAATTCGGTGCGTGGAGAGAGTGGAGACCCGTCGACCGTCTCTGTGGAAATCTACAGCGCACTGCCCCGCGGTTCACGGCTCTATGAGCACGCCTCGTCTCCCAGAGACAGAGGGGAGGTGGAGGGGGGGGGGGGGGGGGGGCTGGGCAGCATTTCGGGTGAAAGTGGGATATATTATTCGGTGCCGGTGCGTGGAATTTCAATCATTTTCATTTCAAGGGATCAAAATGAAGTATATATGAAGCCAATTAAGTTTGTAGATAGAGCGATCGTTTACTAAATTGTATATCCAATAAAGCACAATATTGCTGAAAACGAAAGTAGTCTTAAGGCAGGGGTTCTCAACCTTCTTCATGTCAAGGCCCATTATTTATTTTGGCATTTGAGCCACGGATCACCATTTTGATTATAGATTTAGCCTCTCTGCATCCGTCCATCTTCGACCGCTTATCCGTAGTCGGGTCGCGGGGGCAACGGCTCCACCAGAGTGCTCCAGACTTCTCTCTCCCGAGCAACATTAGTGACTTCCTCCTGGGGGGATTGATAGACGTTCCAAGGCCATTGAGTCGATGTGTTTCCTCCAACTGCGCCTTGGTCTGCCCCAGGGGGTCTCCTCCCAGTGGGACGTGGTCCTTGGTCTGCCCCGGGGTCTCCTCCCAGTGGGACGTGATCCTTGGTCTGCCCCGGGGTCTCCTCCCAGTGGGACGTGGTCCTTGGTCTGCCCCGGGGTCTCCTCCCAGTGGGACATGCCTCGAGGACCTCCCTAGGGAGACACCCGAGAGGCATCCTAACCAGATGCCCCGAACCACCTCAGCTGACTCCTTTCCAGGCGAAGGAGCAGCGGTTCTACTCCGAGTCTCTCTCGTGTGACTGAACTTATCACCCTATATCTCTAAGGGCTCTATTTAGCCTCTCCATATTTTGTTATCATTGGAAATTATTTTGCCCACAATTCGTTGCTGTATTGCTGTGGTACCGTTAGGAGAGATAACAAACATTGATCAAAAATAAAACAATTCTTATGCCTTCTTGTAATCCAAATGTTTAACAAAATTGTAACTCTTGGGAGAGTGTATATAAAATGAAACCAAATGCACGCATAAGCTTTACGCTCTCTGTAAGGGTCCATTTGGTTACCAACGCCATCATTTTGCTGCCTGGAACCCAACTCCAGGACCACTGGAGGTCCCCGGACCGCTTGTTGAAAACCAAGTAGAGAGACAACACCAATTCCAATTTGTACGAGCGAAGGTGGAAAAGGCCAAAACGTCTGCAGCACACGACGACAATTGGAAATTAATACAGCTCATCTCTTGAAGCCACACGGGCTCCGGCAGGGTAATTGTCACATTAGAGCGTGGCACAATCAAAAGTTGAAAATCACCCCCATTTTAGAGAACCGTACACCCCGTGATTAGATATAGGAGAGAATGGACACGTTCCTATTAGAAGAAGCAGGGGGGGGGGGGGGGAAGGTGGATTGAAAATTAATAATTGGATCTCAAATGATGGTCAGGAACAGGACGTGCACTATATCCCATTCTGGGCGGGAACCCCCTTTTGGTGTTTTAAAATGGTAAATGGTGCATTTATATAGCGCCTTTATCCAAGGCGTTTTAGAGTGTGTCTTTGCCCAAGGACACTTCGACATGTAGACATGAGGAGGAGGAGCCGGGATTCGAACCGCCAACCCATGGATCATTGGACGACCTGCTCTACCTCTTGAGCCACGTAAAGCATTATCTTATACTTTAGCTATTGAAAAATCGTGAAAATGTGGCACAAATCTTTTAATATAATTATGTGACTAGATTTGATCGAGATACTGCCATTGGATTTTTTTCATTTTTGGTTTTTATCA
>NC_139709.1:4663952-4738952 GCF_964188405.1 Protomyctophum parallelum
GTGCTCATATTAACGTCACACATAGGTGAACACGGACATTGCTGTTCCTTGGAGTGGTTGCACCACTCAAAAACAGTAGTAAAGTAGTAAAAAAACAGAGTAGTAATAGTAATATAGTTTGGTAATATAGTTTGGTAACTGCATCCCATGTTTATAACGTCCGTGTCCTCTTCAGACAATAACACCACCAGAAACCGCAGACAGTTCACCAGACTGGGGGAAGCTGCTGAGATCACTTTGCTTGTCCCCGTGGATTGGAAATAGGATTTAAAAGGCTATCCGATGGTAGCGTGGATTACAGCACAGTTGTGTGCAATTATTCAATAAATAATTATTACCCCTATTACTACAAAAACAATGTTTTATTGCTTAAACTTATATATTCACTATTCATTGATTCACTAGTATACCGAAATCCATTAGAAAAAATTGCTTTCTCACTGTTCTCGGGTCAAATAATGATATGCGATTAAAATGCGATTAATCTAGATTAATTAATCGCAAAGCCTCTGATTAATTAGATTAATTTTCGAGTCCCAGCTCTAATATATATATATATATATATTAGTGATTAGTGATGCACCGAATATTCGGCCGCAGAAAACATTATGCAGAAAATGGCTAAAAATGCATTTTCAGCCTATTCGGTTTCGGCCCCGAATAGGCAGAAAATATATCACCGAATAGTGTATGCAATTATTAATGCATTCAAAAGAGCTGAATAAATGTTTTATGGACCCATAATTGTGATTATTAATTATTTAAGTAAGGTTTTGCCATAACCATTTATTTTGCCATAAATCAGGTATAGCTTTATAAGGTACGGCCATGACAGCAACTGTTTCCTGTATTTGGTATTCGGTTTCGGGCCAAGAATTTCCCTTTCGGTGCATCCCAAATATATATACAGTATATATATACTTTATGTCTAAAGTTTCCCAACTTTCAAGGTTCAAGGTTGGCTTTATTGTCCCTTGCGGGAAATTGGTTTGCAGCCAGATCATAGTAAAACATACACACAACAACAACATTCAATACAAGACTAAGGTCTAAGAACAGGGCACTAGAGACAGAGAATTCATGACATACAGTAGTAGCAAAGTCAGCTAAAGTGCATTAGTGGGCAGTATGTGCAAAGAGGCAAGAATAAAGTGCTATCTGCTGTTCAGCAGTTGAATAGCTAACCTGACGCTGCCAGATGAGGGCGGTATTGGGTAACCATGTTCCCCAACACAGCTTCCATCTGGGACCTCTCAGGGAGTTCAGCTAACACCAATCCGTTCCGTACCGAACCAATCAGCGTGAGCTAAGGGCGGGATATGTGCGAAACCGGATGTGAAGCTATATAGACACGTCAATATGATTGGTTGTGTTTGCACGCCCACACGGTGATAGACAGACGGTCCCATCCAATCATCTACCAAGTATCTTGAAAAAAAAGGAATAGCCCCGTCATCGAATTTGCTTCCGCGATCCCAGATCCCAATAAGCTGTGAAATAAATTTGTGTAGCAAGCTTCTTGGATCTGGCAGCGTCAGGTTATGAATAGCAGGTTCAAATCGGTTCAAAGGACAGTTTGATCCGATTAGTCTTTGTAGTGGAACACCCTCAGCCCACGACGACCTGAGGGCAACAACTTTGGACATTTTGCACAAGACTGACAGTCACACACATGAAACGTGAAAGTCGGTGTCAAAGACATTGAGGTTTTTTACACACCCACCAGAACTTATCCTGAGTGAGACGAAGAGCTGTTTAAGTCAGTATAAGTGCCTTGCGGTCGTATAAAGACGGGCCGAGCCGGTACCGGTCCAACAACGTGAGTGCAGCTCTCTCTCTCTCTGGTTGAGAAATGTGCTGTTTATCCAGTGAAGAGTTGAACATGACTCGAGATCTGCTGCACGCTCATTATTCACTGAGCGAGCAGAGCACCACTTCATTATTATCCCATTCTGAACGGGAACCCGTTTTGGTGTTTTAATCAGCTTTAGCTATTGAAAAATAGCAGATCTACAAGCTACGAGCTTGTAGGTCTGCTATTATTATTTTTATTGTGAAAATGTAGTGCAAAGCTTTGAATATATATTCTTTCAGAACGTTTTTAACTCAAATCTTTGCTTCTGAGGGGAGGGGTCCCTGGAACTACATATTTTCAGATGGGGGTCGGTGGCCCAATACATTATAATTTTTGGGGTCCTTGACATGAAATATTGAGCACCACTGATATAGAAACATCAGAAAACCGTCAGGACTTTGAAGACACTTTTTTTTTTTAATTTCGACGTCAGGCCTAAATGGGTTATTCTGTTCACGGCAGCACCATTATTACCTGCCCGTCTGCCACTGTCACAAGTTCTGAAGAGTCCTCTTCCAAACTTTAAAAGGATCCCTGGCTAATAAGACGAATATGCCTTCAAAAATTATTCTTGCCCCTCTATAACTAAAATAAAATAAATAAATAAACACATTAAAGCGCAAATAACATGCATTTAAAAACTGCTTTTAATATCTAATAATCATATGGTCTATGTCCCTCAAAGTTATTTCTAATGGTTTGAGCCTCAATCACCACTCTGATATAACCAGGCCTTGTCAATTCTTTCTGGACTTTGAAAGCAGTTTTAGCTGCAGTACCACAATGTCCTGAGGTGGTGGGGGTGCTGATATGCAGATTATTTAATATTTGAGTCATTATAATACTCATGCTAGATAACACCAGGCTTGTTTCCATTCCATGCCAGCTTGGAAAATCAACAATGGTGGACATTGTAAACAAAGTGGAAATGCAAATTTGCAACTGAAGACTGAAGAAAAGGAGGAATTATACAAAGTAGGGTGACATTGATGACATCACGATGAGGCCAAAATCTGTCGAGCTGTTTCTGAGAGCAATTTCCATTAAAACACCTGATATGATATGAAAGCCTGATTGTTCAAAATTGGTTATTTGTGGGGATAGAAAACACACATGGGAGCCCTAAAAACACCAAATAAATTGAAAAAGTTGAATTTTATGTTATAGGTCCTTTAATATTGTATTTCTGCTCCTGCTGTTGATGATGTCATATGTCCATGTCTGGTCCAGCCCTATATGGAATATTATATGGAATTCACATGCTAATAAAAAGTATTTAAAAGGTTGCTTTGATGCTCATATAATTATTATCCGTAGGAAGTATTATTGTTTTTTTATTAGCATATGCATTCCATACATTCCATAGGGCTGGACGGCATCATCAACTTGCGACAGGAGCAGTTCCTATTGAGTGGAAGATTATTTATGAAAGAAATGTAATATTTAAGGTGTTTTTTTTTGCTTTGTTTTTTTGTTCTTTTTTATATTTGTCATATTTTAAGGCATATTTGTCTTATTAGCCAGGGATCCTTTTAACCACTTGATACCCCTGGTATCCCTATTCCAGACAGTGGCCTTGTGCTTAGAGTGTCCGCCCTGAAACTGGGAGGTCGGGGTTCGATCCCCGGCCGGGTTATACCACCAGTCAGACTGTAAAAATGGGACCCAATGCCTCCCTGCTTGGCACTCAGCATCAAAGGGTTGGATTGGGTGGTCAAATCTACTAATGATTCCAGAGCGCTGCTCACCAGGCTCACCGCTCCAAGAGATGGGTCAAATGCGGGAGAACAAATTTCACTGCGGTGACGTGTGTGACTAATCGTACGACTTTGACTTTGATTCCGGGTCGCCATTCACCGAAAATACAGCAAATCTACAAGGTCAATATATCCGTATAGCCTGCAGATCAGCTAACAAACACTATATTTTAGAACCACTGCATTGTTATCGTCGATATGAAGACAATTAAAAAAAATAAAAACATGCAAGCCTGTAAGAGCCGCACACTCGGCGAGATAAAGGCTTAAAGGCGCAGTGAAACGGAAATGGTGAACAATATGAAAATGGTGTTTCAACATGAAACACCGGCCTGAAGTTTCTGAACCAATCAGAGCGTCGCATCCCTTCAGGCGATGGGACGGTAGCTAGGGACGGTAGCTATGCTAGGCGCAACAGCGTGGTGTTGTTTGTTTATAAATCATATGGTCGGCCAGCACAACCAGTTTACTGTTATGTGGCTTATTTCTTCCATATAATGTTTTCAGATACATATTTTAGCGTGATGATTAAGTTGAAAGCGAGTAATACACTGTCTGGATGTTATCTGGAATGGAAATAAAAACGGAGTATTCTGTAATCAGTAGCAGCTGTGATGGATGGACGCGCAAATATGGGAAATTAAACGGGTGAGCTTCATTGTTATTGGCTTTTATCGATGTGTATCTCTACACGTCATCACGCAGCACGTTTTCGTTTTAATAAATAAATAATGCAATCGTTTTTATGGACCTTTGATATAAAAACACACAGAAATGAGAATTTTCACATTTCTTTGGCATCCATTGTTAGGTATGCCCATATAATGACCACGGATATGGTCTAAAAGTGTGAAAAACGTCTTTTTCATTTCACTGCACCTTTAAACGTGCTTTTGATGTTTTATAGAGATTGACACGAAACTAGAGGTGTTCCAATTCGGCCCTCCGTGAGTCTAATTCATTCTGATAGCCTGTGTGATGTCGCCGTTTTCGTTTTCAATGCATTGTTCTGCTTGCGTCGCATTTCAGACAATTGCTTTATGAATCAATATGCTACACCTATAAAAGATGATTGAATGAATTAAGTGATTTTGATTTATATTGCAGGTTAGTCAGATGGATGGGCCAATTAATTTGACTTAATATCGTTTGGATGCTAGATTGAAACTATTATATGAATATCTTGCATTTTAGCTCAACCCATTAAAACCAGGAAAGCATTCGTGATTCATTTCAGGTATAGTCTGTGAGTTCCAAAGCCCGTGAAGCAGTAGGATTGACTCCAATGCTGATAATGCACACAGATAATTAACTGGCTAATTACTGGCTTCTACTCCAATAGGCTGAATTCTTAATTGGCTATATTAACTCAGTTATAGACTTAAGCTGCACAAAATGTGTAATCAAGAAATGTCATTCAATATAGTACACACAATGAAATGACTCAAATACTCTAATATAGAAATGTTCTGTTCTAAATATGGCTCGTGCACAATCTATATTAATATTGTGACGACTTGCCGTTGTCTTCTAAATGTCACATTCCAACTAACTAATTCAAGGCAGCAGTTTCAACTCGACATGCAGGACAACTCAAGTTATTTATTTCTTTTTCATTTCAGTTTACCAAACTATAATTATAGTGACGGTGTGAGCGCTATATTGAATACCCTTGCGCAGCAAACACTGTCCGACTTTGAGCCAATAAAATAGGCTACTTGCGGGGGAGAAAGGGTGACTGAAAAAGACCAGACCTACTAGGTATAAGTTTGCTTAAAATCATATTTACAAAACGTTTCAGATGAAAAAAAAGATGATTTGAATCGAATAGTTAGAAAAAGTCATGCAAGGGGAACTTTCTCAAGTCTTCATGGGCAAAGAAAATCCACTTCAAAATCTCAAAATCGGTCAGAAAGACCGCTCCGACGTGCTATGGTTAAAACCCATTTTGACCTGAGGACAATTCTACAAATGCCTTCTAAATCCTGACAGTTTTCTGAAAAACCCTATGTCCCCAATGTCAGTTGTGCTCAAAAATGTTCATGTCAAGGACCCCGAAAACTATATGAAATTGGCCACGACCCCCATCTGAAAATATGTTGTTCCTGCAAAGATTTGAGTTAAAAACGCTCTCTCTGAAAGAATATATATTCAAAGATTTGCTCCACATTTCCACGATTTTTCAAAAATAGCAGACCTGCAAGCTCGTAGCGTGCCTTGCTATGAGCTTGTAGATCTGATATTTTTGCAATAGCTAAAGCATGACATAATGCTTTAAAACACCAAAAGGGGTAATTCCTGCCCAGAATGGGTAATGTAACTTTTCTTTTTTTATGTTTTTTTTGTGGCTTTCGCCTTTATTTTATAAACACACCTATAGCTGCTGTCCATGGTGCTGAAGTAACTATACCTTTAGCTGCTGTCCATGGTGCTGAAGTAACTCCATATAGCTGCTGTCCATGGTGCTGAAGTAACTATACCTTTAGCTGCTGTCCATGGTGCTGAAGTAACTCCCTATATCTGCTGTCCATGGTGCTGAAGTAACTCCATATAGCTGCTGTCCATGGTGCTGAAGTAACTATAGCTGCTGTCCATGGTGCTGAAGTAACTTTAGCTGCTCTCCATGGTGCTGAAGTAACTTTAGCTGCTGTCCATGGTGCTGAAGTAACTTTAGCTGCTGTCCATGGTGCTGAAGTAACTGTCCCTATAGCTGCTGTCCATGGTGCTGAAGTAACTTTAGCTGCTCTCCATGGTGCTGAAGTAACTTTAGCTGCTCTCCATGGTGCTGATGTAACTGGTTCTGTACCCACTTCACCAAGTTAATGAAGTGGGTACTATTTTTCTGAAATGGTCTCTGTAAAATAGTAATAATGCACAGAGGATAATTAGGCTGTAAGTCAGCACATAATAAACGGTAACATCTCTGCAGAACATTGAATGTAAGGTAACGTCTCTACAGTTCATACAGTATTGCTCATATTTCTATAGCTTAGTTGTAAAACTGGTGGAAAGTATATACTGTACTTTAGTGCAATTTTGAGCCATTTATACTTGAGTATTTCCAATTGCCAATACTTTAACTTCTACACCACAACATCTCGGATCCAAATATTGTACCTTTACAGTCATTTGAAAGCTTCTGTTTACTAGTTATTACAAAACATTCATTAACCACTTAAGCCCTATATACATTTGGGCCATTTGAAAATAGCCGATCTGCAAAAGCTCAGTTTTGCAAGTTTTGTTTTATGCTTTTGAAAACTTGAAACATTCTGCATAATACTTTTGGTGTACTTTGAAGTATATACATCAAGTGCATTTTGAATTCCGGAGTAGTACTACTACCAGCGGAGTATTTATATATTGCAGCGTTGATATACTACGTCGATATACTACGACCTGATGTAGTTTTGTGCTCCGTGACTTCCAAACAGTTTGTTCCCATCAAAGTTTGGTTGTTGTGTTTGTCGCAAGTTTTTGACTAAGGTGAGGTGTATCCTCTCCTCACCTCACCTGTCTCCAGGACAGGTGGGGGGGGGGGATCAATAGAAATGGTTTGATGAAGCTACCCACATGGCTCATGCCTGCATGGCATGACATGACAGATCAGCAGTGCTGTGTGTGTGTGTGTGTGTGTGTGTGTGTGTGTGTGTGTGTGCATGCGTGCGTGCGTGCGTGGACCAAAGGGGTAATAAACCTCTCCGATAGCGTGCGGTGATATAGCTAGGTGACGAGGCCTTTGATGTCACAGAGCTCAGGTGGAGCTGTGTGACTCCGAGCTGACATTGACAGGTAAGATCAAACAGTAAAAAACATTTGACTAACAGCCCTCTCTCTCTACCCCCCCTCCCCCCCCCCCTCCTCCTCCTTTCCGTGCATAGATGTGGGTGTTTGTATGATGTTTGAAGGTTTGACATGTTGATACTATAACATATCATCAACACCAGATGTGGATAATATTGCAAAACAGAACGGTGCCGGCTGCCAAGGCGATGTGTCGGGCAGAATGATGCTCCCAATGAGAGGGGGAGTGCATCGTTCTTATGTTAATGTACTTACTGTAGGCCTATACCGTACATAACAGGCGAGATAGGAGCCCCTGCATGTCCACATAAAGCCGACAGTGTGATAAAAACCTGGTCAGGAACGGTTCCAAATCTGATGGAAACGATTTCTAGGTTTCCTCGATGTTGAATCCTGGTTCCTTTGTTTAAACCCATTCTGACCTGAGATCAGATTCTAAAAAATGTCTGTTTGAAATTGACAGGTTTCTGAAAAACCTCATGTTTCTGTATCAGTGGTTCTCAATATTTCATGTCAAAGACCCCCAGAATTATATTCTATATAAGTTATAGTTATATTATAACATAAATGTTGTTCCAGGGACTCTCCCGGAAGAAACGATTTGAGTAAAAACGTTCGCTCTGAAAGAATATATATATTCAAAGATTTGTGCCACATTTTCACGATTTTTCAAAAATAGCAGATATACAAGCTCGTAGCGCGCCACTCGGTGGCACGCTATGAGCTTGTAGATCTGCTATTTTTCAATAGCTAAAGCATAACGTAATGCTAACACCAAAAGGGGTTCCCGTTCAGAATGGGTTAAAATGCAACATCGATCAGTGGAAATGAGTATATATACCACAACAGAGGCGTGGATAAATGACCGAATAACACAGGAAATGTACAAAGCTGTTTTTCTTTTTTTTTTAAGATATTTTTTTTGCGGCTTACGCCTTTTATTGATTTTTTTTTTTAAGGGACAGACAGTAGGCTGACAGGAAACGGGAGAGAGATGGGGGGATGACATGCAGTAAAGGCCGTGTCGGGTCCGGGAGTCGAACCCGCGGCACACTGCGACTGGATTACCAGTCCGGTGCCCAGACCGTTACGCTACGGCCTGGGCCACAAAGCTGGTTTTTAATGAGTTTTATTATCCCGGAATGCTCTCCGTCCACCATAGAACAAAAAAAAGCATGTTCATATTTGATTGATTTTTAGCCTCAAGATAAAATAGAATTGCCCTGTAACTCTGAATAAACATTTTTAACAACTTTATGATTGCAATATCCCTATATATACCCCCACATTAGTGATTAATCAAAATGTTATCCAACCCTATAAACCTTCAATTTCAGTCTTTTCCTGTTATATAATTCATCAAGACCTTCCAAAAGGTCACATTTTCCACTTATTTCCTACGTATTGGAAAAAACTCTCAGTGGGAAAACGAGACCAATCAGGCACTCACTGTGTCTGTGGGTGAGCGCGGCGTGCGTGTGCGTGTGTGTCTGTGTGTGTGTGTGTCTGTGCGTGTGTGTCCGTGCGTGCGTGTGCGCGGCTCGCTTCGAAGAAAGAAGACTATAAAGCTCCGACAGGTCCAGAATCTCTTGTTTTCCAACTCTTCCCTCGTGACAAACGGTACCACGAGTGGATTACATGTCCAGGCCCGCGGGCCGTAATAGGACTGGACAACACCGCCCCAATGGAGCCTCCACCTGGCCGAACAATTGGCCATTCATTGGTGGCTCGTGGCCCTTTTTTCATCATCCGCACATTCATTTAACCCATTCTGAACGGGAACCCCTTTTGGTGTTTTAAGGATAATGTTCTACTTTAGCTGTTGAAAAATAGCAGATCTACAAGCTCATAGCGCGGCACCGAGTGCCGCGCTATGAGCTTGTTGGTCTGCTATTTTTTTTAAATCGTGAAAATGTGGCACAAATCTTTGAATATTTTATTTCACAGTGAACGTTTTTAACTTGAATCTTTGCTTCTGGGAGGTCCATGAAACATTATATTTTCAGATTTGGGGTCTGTGGCCAAATACAGATAATTCTGGGGGTCCTTGACATGAAAAAGGTTTAACACCACTGACAGAAAACAGGTTTTTTTATTGTCCTTTTAGGTCTAAACTGGTTAACCCATTCTGAACGGGAACCCATTTTGGTGTCAACATCATGCTATGCTTTAAGCTATTGAAAAATAGCAGATCTACAAGCTCATAGCGCGCCAACGAGTGGCGCGCTACGAGCTTGTAGGTCTGCTATTTTTGACAAATCGAAGAACGACTGTGACATTTTTTTGAATCTGATCTCAGTCAGAATGGGTTAATCAGACCCAGTGTGTGTCCAGTGGAAACCTCGTATGAATCTGATCTCAGGTCAGAATGGGTTAAGGATCAATATCAGGAGGGAGGGGACCGGGGTTACGGTGGACCCTCGGCTCATCAGCTCAACTTTACCGGAGATAGGATGAAATGAAATTGAAACGCTGTGGGGGTCAGAGGCGTAGAGGGGATTGAGGGGGTGGTGGAGAGCTACGGGTTAGACAGCAGAGACACAGAGAGAGAGAGACGTAAAGGGGATTGAGACAGAGAAAGAGACAGATAGTTTCTCTCTCTTTTCATTCATTCGGAAGAAATTGCAAGGCTTTCGGTGAGCTCTGAGGCTCTGCCGTAGATCCCCGAGGGGACAAAGAGGACAGACAGACGGACGGACGGACGGACGGACGGAGAGATCTCTTAACAAAGAGCAGAGAGAGAAGGAAGGGATGGTGGAAAATGTCTTACTTCTTACTAGTAAAAGTAAGGAAGTAAATCGCTATAAAATGTTGTAAAAACATACATATTTAGCCCCATGCTCAAATCCCCCCCCCCCCCCCCCTGTCAAAAACAGCTAAAATACCTAAAACGAAAGAAAGCAGCAAATGAAAAAAAAATTAACACTCATCTTTTAGTTTCTCTAATAACAACCTAAAACATGAACCTTGGTTGAAAAAAAAAACTAAAGTTGTCCTTTAATGGGTTAAGGATGCATGCGTCGATCTGCTCATGCTTCTGTTTCAGACAGAAAGTGATATAAATGGATTTGACGGACACTGCAGTTGTCCGAAATATTGCAAAAGATTTGAAAGCATGTCTTGGCTATAACAGTGCTGTCTGTCTCAAAAAGCAACAGGACTTTTGAAGATTCCCAAAGCCCCAGAGCCTACTGTATGAAGCCGCAGAGGCTACTGTATGAAGCCCCAGAGGCTACTGTATGAAGCCCCAGAGGCTACTGTATGAAGCCCCAGAGGCTACTGTATGAAGCCCCAGAGCCTACTGTATGAAGCCCCAGAGCCTACTGTATGAAGCCCCAGAGCCTACTGTATGAAGCCCCAGAGCCTACTGTATGAAGCCCCAGAGCCTACTGTATGAAGCCCCAGAGCCTACTGTATGAAGCCCCAGAGGCTACTGTATGAAGCCCCAGAGCCTACTGTATGAAGCCCCAGAGGCTACTGTATGAAGCCCCAGAGCCTACTGTATGAAGCCCCAGAGCCTACTGTATGAAGCCCCAGAGGCTACTGTATGTCCATATGTGTGCTCCTTTACACCCGAAAGGCTACAAGGAACATTGGAACAAGCTGCTGGGATGAAAGCCATTCGGACACTAGCTGGACCCAAACCACCACAATGCAATATACAGGGGGCTCATCTTCAACGGAGCATGACTGCGCTGAAGGTTTCATGCTGGCAATCTGCTCGTTATAGGTTTCCGATACGTCTCCTGGGGTTGTTGGCCTAATGGTGGCGCTAGAGAGGTCGACCCATGGACGGGAGGGAGGGTGGGCGGTGTCAGTGTTATGATCATTGCCTGAGGGGAGCACGGAGGAGCACAGCAGAATCCCTGCTTCGACACTTAGACTTAACCCATTTTGGTCGGGAACCCCTTTTGGTGTTAGCATCATGTTATGCTTTAGCTATTGAAAAATAGCAGATCTACAAGCTCGTAGCGCGCCACCGAGTGGCGCGCTACGAGCTTGTAGGTCTGCTATTTTTTGAAAAATCGAAGAACGACTGACATAGAAACATGGCTTTTTCAGAAAACCGTCAGGATGTATAGAAGACATTGTTTTAGAATCTGATCTCGGGTCAGAATGGGTTAATTTGGATTCAGGAACAGAATCATATACAGTATAAGGTCACTGCAGACAGAGTGGGGATGAGAAACCCAGAGGAAAGCACCTGAAAGAGATACTTAACCCATTCTGACCTGAGATCAGATCCATACGAGGTTTCCACTGGACACACACTGGTCTGATTAACCCATTCTGACCTGAGATCAGATTGTAAAAAATGTCAGTCGTTCTTCGATTTTTCAAAAATAGCAGACCTACAAGCTTGTAGCGCGCCACCCGGTGGCGCGCTATGAGCTTGTAGGTCTGCTATTTTTCAATAGCTAAAGCATGACATGATGCTAACACCAAAAGGGGTTCCCGTTTAGAATGGGTTCTCAAAGCGATGGCCGGGTCCTTGGGTGTGGTCGCCAGAAAAAACGAGAACACCATCATTGTATCCATATTTTATACTTTGGCTATTCAATAAAAAAGCAAGGCTTTTTCACACCTACAGGCGACAGGTGCATAGGAGAAGGTACGGTGCCACAAAAACGATCAAACACCCGCACACTGTCTTCAATAAAGATATCCTGATGAAAGCCGTATATAGGCCGAAACGTTGCTGTTTCCCTGAATAAAAGTTGGTCACTGCATTTGAAGACAGTGGGCTGTAT
Source organism: Protomyctophum parallelum (assembly GCF_964188405.1). Classification (NCBI taxonomy): domain Eukaryota; kingdom Metazoa; phylum Chordata; class Actinopteri; order Myctophiformes; family Myctophidae; genus Protomyctophum; species Protomyctophum parallelum. Next base: position 4,676,120 of record NC_139709.1, read on the forward strand.
TTTGCGTACCAGGTATTATTCCCTATAACTTGAGTAAACTAAAGACCTGTTGGCCTGTTAGGGAATAAGACCTGGTACATTTAGTGCCGTAAGTGCATCAAAATAGAAGCTCCGGGGTGCCAGAGTTGTCTGATCGCTCTTACTCTGAAAGCCATGAACCGGAAACACTTTCCTAAAAAGTTGACTTTACAAAGAGACCTCACATCCCCGATCATCTTAATCTATTTTTTTACGCTCCAAAAAGCTTTCATATTTTGCGGGAGAGACGGATGAGGAGCAGAAATGAAGCGCCAGCATATCGATCCATTCATCACCACGGAGAGCGCCTTGGATTAGGAGATACGAGTCATTCTTTCCGCCGCGCTAACATGGGAGTCAATGACAAGCTAATAATTGCACTGAGCGTTAGCGTACGGAAAGCGAAAAGCGAAATGCCAAAAAAAAAATAGGAGAAATTCTGAATATTCTTATCTCGCCCCGCGTCGCTGGGACGTCGCTAGGACGTCCACAGACGTCGTAGGCACTAATATTTCGGGATCCTTATGACGGCCTCATGTGTCCTACGAACTGAAATGGTTAAGACACGCAAAATACAGCCCAAAGTGCGGGTTTGTTCCTTTTTCATACTTTGGCTATTCAAAATGTCCATATTAAGCTCATAGTGCGGCACAACGTGCTTGTATATCTGCTTTATGTTTAACAATTTAACAACTTTTGATTGATTGATTTAATTTTAGACAGAGTCCTCCTAGCTGGGGGTCCTCCCTGGCACAAACTCTTTTATTTTTTTATTTTTTATTTGCAATTAGACGTAACATATAAAACATAAAATGACAGTTACAGTGCAAGGGTTCAGATACATCACCAGTATACAACACACAACATTCAGTCCATTTATGAATGTCCATCATTATTAACATTGGTGTCGTTTTCTTGATCTCTATATTCAGTCCATTTCTCCCATTTTTTCAATGAATAGTTCCTCTTGTAGTACAAACTCTTTTAATTTGGGGGTCCTTGTTGACTTGGAAAAAGTTTTAGATTATTGATTACTTTATTTGAAAAATACATTTCAAAAGGATAGAGTCAAAAGAAAGCAAAGACTTTAAGTTAAAACACACGTTTCCAGTGAGTAGTTTTGGAGTTATGTTGTTTGGGATCAACATCGCCGCCCCTCTGACAAGTTTGTCAGAAGATGCATTAACAGTCTTTTAACAGAACGACTCAGTCGGAACGGGAGAAGAGCTGAAGGGATAAAAGATCAAAAAATAATAGAATACATTATGCTCATGTTTTGTTTTGGGAAGATAGAGTAACATTCATTACCTTCCAGACATTTGGAAGATATGATTAACGCATTTTTACCCGAGATCAGATTCTAAAAATGTCTTCTAAATCCTTACAGTTTTCTGAAAAAGCTATGTTTCTGTGTCAGTCGTTCTTCGATTTTTCAAAAAATAGCAGACCTACAAGCTCATAGCGCGCCACTCGGTGGCGCGCTATGAGCTTGTAGATCTGCTATTTTTCAATAGATAAAGCATATCATAATGCTAACAACCGGAAGGCGTTCCTGCCCAAAATGGTTTAAAGCCGTCTTGGCTTCCAACAGAGACCTGCGTGCCAAGCAGAAGTATACTGAGTCCACAGTATGAAGCATTAAGCGTCTGCTTCTGTCGTTAAAGATATCAGGGTGTCATTTTAGGCGCAAAGTTTGAGGAGGCACATCATCTGTCTCTCTGTCTCTCTCTGTTTGTTGCTTGCCAATCAATTTGAAACAAATTGAATTGAATTGAATTGAATTATCGTGGTGGTACAGACATCTGGCTCCCCCCCCCCCCTCCTTCCTCCTGCCACTTTTGCCATTTTTTCGGGGATTAAACTATTTTCATATGAAAGAGAAATAGGACAGTGAGATGGGTGTGTGTGTGTGTGTGTGTGTGTGTGTCAGTGTGCGTTTGGGTGACTGAACTAGAAAGGATCTGGATTCCATCCAGACGGTCTCATCTGTCTGATAACTCTGATATGCAGTCAGACTGTCCTGATGAAATAATGGTACCTGCAGTGAATCCACCTTCAAAAGACATGTGTAAAAGTATAACAGATAAGGACCAAGTAATGGAATAGAAGGACATCTTTCATGTTGTTGTGTCATCATCTGACATTAATTTGCAGTAAGGGAGGCTTAAACTAATTTTGACCTGAGATCAGATTCTAAAAATGTCTTCTACATCCTGACAGTTTTCTGAAAAAGCTATGTTTCTATGTCAGTCGTTCTTCGGTTTTTCAAAAAATAGCAGACCTACAAGAGTGGCGCGCTATGAGCTTTTAGATCTGCTATTTTTGAATAGCTAAAGCATAACATGATGCTAACACCAAAAGGGGTTCCCTCCCAAAATGGGTTCATTATTTTAGTAGAAACTCAGATGAAGTTGGTGATGTCATGGCCGACGCAAAATGCCATTTTCCTTGTCTCTAGATGAACACTTCAACATGTGTTGGCATAAGTCAACATAATTGTTCATGCTACAATTATGCATTTGGTGGAAAAGTATTCTAAACGCGTTAAGTATTATTGGTGTGGGGGGTTTCGGAGTGGCGGGTGTTAGAAATGGCGAGGTTTCGAACTGGCAACTTTTCTTGTCCCCCCCAGTAAGAGCAATCTAGTATAGGAGAGTGGCAACACTAGCGTTGACTCCCATTGTAACAATGGAATGTGGAAGTGCTCATTATATCTCAATGGGATAGTTCCAATGTTTGGAACTATAGCCCATAGCACCCCGCTTTGTCTCAATGGGATAGTTCCAATGTTTGGAACTATAGCCCATAGGCACCTGCTTTGTCTCAATGGGATAGTTCCAATGTTTGGAACTATAGCCCATAGGCACCTGCTTTGTCTCAATGGGATAGTTCCAATGTTTGGAACTATAGCCCATAGCACCCCGCTTTGTCTCAATGGGATAGTTCCAATGTTTGGAACTATAGCTCATAGCACCCCGCTTTGTCTCAATGGGATAGTTCCAATGTTTGGAACTATAGCCCATAGCACCCTGCTTTGTCTCAATGGGATAGATCCAATGTTTGGAACTATAGCCCATAGCACCCTGCTTTGTCTCAATGGGATAGTTCCAATGTTTGGAACTATAGCCCATAGGCACCCCGCTTTGTCTCAATGGGATAGTTCCAATGTTTGGAACTATAGCTCATAGCACCCCGCTTTGTCTCAATGGGATAGTTCCAATGTTTGGAACTATAGCCCATAGCACCCCGCTTTGTCTCAATGGGATAGTTCCAATGTTTGGAACTATAGCCCATAGACACCCGCTTTGTCTAAATGGGATAGTTCCAATGTTTGGAACTATAGCCCATAGGCACCCCGCTTTGTCTCAATGGGATAGTTCCAATGTTTGGAACTATAGCCCATAGGCACCCCGCTTTGTCTCAATGGGATAGTTCCAATGTTTGGAACTATAGCCCATAGGCACCCCGCTTTGTCTCAATGGGATAGTTCCAATGTTTGGAACTATAGCCCATAGTACCCTGCTTTGTCTCAATGGGATAGTTCCAATGTTTGGAACTATAGCCCATAGGCACCCCGCTTTGTCTAAATGGGATAGTTCCAATGTTTGGAACTATAGCCCATAGGCACCCCGCTTTGTCTCAATGGGATAGTTCCAATGTTTGGAACTATAGCCCATAGGCACCCCGCTTTGTCTCAATGGGATATTTCCAATGTTTGGAACTATAGCCCATAGTACCCTGCTTTGTCTCAATGGGATAGTTCCAATGTTTGGAACTATAGCCCATAGGCACCCCGCTTTGTCTCAATGGGATAGTTCCAATGTTTGGAACTATAGCCCATAGGCACCCGCTTTGTCTCAATGGGATAGTTCCAATGTTTGGAACTATAGCCCATAGACACCCGCTTTGTCTCAATGGGATAGTTCCAATGTTTGGAACTATAGCCCATAGGCACCCTGCTTTGTCTCAATGGGATAGTTCCAATGTTTGGAACTATAGCCCATAAGCACCCGCTTTGTCTCAATGGAATAGTTCCAATGTGTGGAACTATAGCCCATAGGCACCCCGCTTTGTCTCAATGGGATAGTTCCAATGTGTGGAACTATAGCCCATAGGCACCCCGCTTTGTCTAAATGGGATAGTTCCAATGTTTAGAACTATAGCCCATAGGCACCCCGCTTTGTCTCAATGGGATAGTTCCAATGTTTGGAACTATAGCCCATAGGCACCCCGCTTTGTCTCAATGGGATAGTTCCAATGTTTGGAACTATAGCCCATAGGCACCCCGCTTTGTCTCAATGGGATAGTTCCAATGTTTGGAACTATAGCCCATAGGCACCCCGCTTTGTCTCAATGGGATAGTTCCAATGTTTGGAACTATAGCCCATAGGCACCCCGCTTTGTCTCAATGGGATAGTTCCAATGTTTGGAACTATAGCTCATAGAGGCACCCGCTTTGTGGCGAGATCAAGTGTGTCCAAGTGTGTCGCCACTTTCTTACTAGATCACTCTGCCCTCCCTCCTATATACTGTAGGCTACTTACATCCACACAGAAAAGTCCTATCTGATTGACAGCCCATACATCCAAACAGGAAAGTCTGATTGCATTAAACAAAGTTGTTTTCAAGTGATGAAGTATATTTTTGTTGCACTATAGGTTTAAAATAAATAAACTGATAGTTCTAAGTACATTTAAATGCTTCTCTATGCTATGTGTGTGTGTGTGTGTGTGTGTGTGTGTGTGTGTGTGTGTGTGTGTGTGTGTGTGTGTGTGTGTGTGTGTGTGTGTGTGTGTGTCAGTTTTTCTGACCCTGCGGTTCAACAGGAATAGTAATACAAATCCCCAGAAACCACACCATCCTCTAAACCTACTTTAGTTGACCGTATATTCCAAAATACGCCACCCTCCTGTTTTCACTCTATACACTATAATATCTCTGCCCAAAATAGTAATATCTAGATCTGCTATATCCTTGCCAAAATGTGTGCCCCAGATTAACCCATTCTGAACGGGAACCCATTTTGGTGTTAGCATTATGTTATGCTTTAGCTATTGAAAAATAGCAGATCTACAAGCTCATAGCGCGCCACCGAGTGGCGCGCTACGAGCTTGTAGGTCTGCTATTTTTGAAAAAATCGAAGAACGACTGACATTTTTAGAATCTGATCTCAGGTCAGAATGGGTTCATCAGACCAGTGTGTGTCCAGTGGAAACCTCGTATGAATCTGATCTCAGGTCAGAATGGGTTAAGGATGCTATGGTCTAAGATGAAGTGGTTAAGTGTGTGTATATACAGCATTGTAACTGTTATCCTATATAGGGTATAATATGTGCATGCATAAAGTGAGTTTAATGTTTAATGTTGGTCAGAATGGGTTAAGTATTTGTACTTGAGTAAATGTACTTAGTTACTGGTCGTGCGGCGGGCTACAACTCCCAGTCCGCTAAGTGTGCTAGCATGTGAGCAAAGTCCCGCGAGATACGCCGCGGCGGCGATGGTTGCCGGAGAAATGGAAAGTGTTAATCCATTTAGGCCCGTCTTAGACGTGTCTTCTAAATCCTGACGGTTTTCTGAAATACCTCATGTTTCTGTATCAGTTGGTGCTCAATATTTCATGTCAAGGTGTCCAAAAAATGATATGTAATTGGCCACCGACCTCCATCTGAACATATGTTGTTCCAGGGGGGGACCCCCCCAGAAGCAAAGATTAGAGTTAAAAACGTTCTGAAAGAATATATATTCAAAGATTTGTGCCGCATTTTCACGATAAAAAAATAATTAGCAGACCTACAAGCTCGTAGCGTGGCACTCGGTGCCGCGCTACGAGCTTGTATAGATCTGCTATTTTTCAATAGATAAAGTGTAACACAATGCTTAACCCATTCTGAACGGGAACCCATTTTGGTGTTAGCATCATGTTGTGCTTTAGCTATTGAAAAATAGCAGATCTACAAGCTCATAGCGCGCCACCGAGTGGCGCGCTACGAGCTTGTAGGTCTGCTATTTTTGAAAAATGTAAGAATGACTGACTTTTTTTAATCTGATCTCAGGTCAGAATGGGTTAATCATCAGACCAGTGTGTGTCCAGTGGAAACCTCGTATGAATCTGATCTCAGGTCAGAATGGGTTAAAACACCAAGAGGGTGCTCCCGCCCAGAAAGTGTTAATTATGGTCGGCATAATGGCCCCATCATTCATCCAGCACACTTGTCCCGGGTTATTGGGGGGTATTTATGGCTTAACCCATTCTGAACGGGAACCCCTTTTGGTGTCGGCATCATGTTATGCTTTAGCTATTTGAAAAATAGCAGATCTACAAGCTCATAGCGCGCCACCGAGTGGCGCGCTACGAGCTTGTAGATCTGCTATTTTTTTTTTTATCGAAGAACGACTGACATTTTTAGAATCTGATCTCAGGTCAGAATGGGTTCATCAGACCAGTGTGTGTTCAGTGGAAACCTCGTATGAATCTGATCTCAGGTCAGAATGGGTTAAAAAGTGCTGTCACTTTCACTTCATAGAAAGATAAACAGCGTGATTACAGAATGTGCTTGTCATCTCACGGGGCTGTGGGCCCAGTTTAATTTCATCTCTCCCTAATTCACCCCCATCCCCCAACCCCCCTTTAACCCATTCTGACCTGAGATCAGATTCTAAAACATGTCTTCTACATCCTGACAGTTTTCTAGAAAAAGCTATGTTTCTATGTCAGTCGTTCTTCGATTTTTCAAAAATAGCAGACCTACAAGCTATGAGCTTGTAGATCTGCTATTTTTAAGTGGTGCAACCACTTCTACATCCAGCATGCAATGTCCGTGTACCTGTTTGTGTACCTGTGTGAGCACGAGTGGTGTGCGCATGCGTGAAATTGGAACGAGAGAAGTATGTGACATGGCTGCCACCTGCTGGGCGCAAACGATACAGAGAAGAAATTGGAACGATACAGAGAAGAAATTGGAACGATACAAATTGGAACGATACAGAGAACCAATAGACGGGAGTTGCACCACTTGGTTCACACTGGTGTGATTTTCAATAGCTAAAGCATAACATGATGCTAACACCAAAATGGGTTCCCGTTCAGAATGGGTTAAAAGTTCCGAGATGGGATGATATTTCCAAAGTGCAAAGACGGGGGGGACGGGGGGACGGGGGGACGGGGGGGGGGCGATGAGAGCCATGTTTTTTGATTAATTTCCAAATCCTTAAATTGGCTGTCGACAGCAGGGTGCATCGTTCGGAGGCAGTGCTGTCCACCGGCCCGTGCAGCTATCTTGCTATCTGTTAGTGCCGGGTTTAACCCATTCTGGACGGAAACGCATCCGTGTCGCCTTATATACAGCTTTTATCCACTTTAGCTGATCTACAAGCTTGTAGATCTGGTGTTTTTTTTCTTTTTGGAAAAATCCTGAAAATGTGTGCAGATCTTTGAATATATATTCTTTCCCTGCAGTGAACACTGGGGTGGGAGGAGGGGGGTCCTTGGACCACTGATACGGAAACATAGGGGGGGGGTCCACTGATATAGGCACATAGGTTTTTCCCCCAAGCTGTCATGATCTACAATTTACAATTTAGGCATTTAGCAGACGCTCTTAATCCAGAGCGACTTACAAAAAGCATCATACATCACATAAAATCACAAAAAGCATTTATCATGAAACATGCGTATAAGCTAAGAAAGTAACAGTGGAATATCTATATAATGAAACTATACATATAAACTATACATATATACTATACTATGCTATACATATGTACTATGACGTGCTATGGCTACATACAATGCAATTATAGTGCTGTCTATACATAACATGTCTAGAAGACGTTTGTAGAATCAGGTCAGAATGGGTTAACTCTCGTCTCTGAGGCCGTGGACATTTGTCAGCAGCACACCTGCCACCAGCTCTTTACTCTTCAATCAATCAGTATTTGGCACTCAATAGAGCGCGGCGCTTTGCACTCCCCCCCCCCCCCCCCCCCCCCCCTCCTCCTCCCTGCCTCGCCATAAAGCCGGTCATATTCTCTCTACAGACGCAGGAGACGGATGGGGACGAAGGACAGGTGGTTTAGGGGGATGAGAGGAAGGATGGGGACAGAGGACAGGTGGTTTAGGAGGACGAGAGGAAGGATGGGGACGAAGGACAGGTGGTTTAGGAGGACGAGAGGAAGGATGGGGACGAAGGACAGGTGGTTTAGGAGGACGAGAGGAAGGATGGGGACGAAGGACAGGTGGTTTAGGAGGACGAGAGGAAGGATGGGGACGGAGGACAGGTGGTTTAGGAGGACGAGAGGAAGGATGGGGACGAAGGACAGGTGGTTTAGGGGGACGAGAGGAAGGATGGGGACGAAGGACAGGTGGTTTAGGAGGACGAGAGGAAGGATGGGGACGAAGGACAGGTGGTTTAGGAGGACGAGAGGAAGGATGGGGACGAAGGACAGGTGGTTTAGGGGGACGAGAGGAAGGATGGGGACGAAGGACAGGTGGTTTAGGGGGACGAGAGGAAGGATGGGGACGAAGGACAGGTGGTTTAGGGGGACGAGATGAAGGATGGGGACGAAGGACAGGTGGTTTAGGGGGACGAGAGGAAGGATGGGACGGAGGACAGGTGGTTTAGGGGGACGAGAGGAAGGATGGGGACAGAGGACAGGTGGTTTAGGGGGACGAGAGGAAGGATGGGACGGAGGACAGGTGGTTTAGGGGGACGAGAGGAAGGATGGGGACGAAGGACAGGTGGTTTAGGGGGACGAGAGGAAGGATGGGGACGAAGGACAGGTGGTTTAGGGGGACGAGAGGAAGGATGGGGACGAAGGACAGGTGGTTTAGGGGGACGAGAGGAAGGATGGGGACGAAGGACAGGTGGTTTAGGGGGACGAGAGGAAGGATGGGGACGAAGGACAGGTGGTTTAGGGGACGAGAGGAAGGATGGGGACGAAGGACAGGTGGTTTAGGGGACGAGAGGAAGGATGGGGACGAAGGACAGGTGGTTTAGGGGGACGAGAGGAAGGATGGGGACGAAGGACAGGTGGTTTAGGGGGACGAGAGGAAGGATGGGGACGAAGGACAGGTGGTTTAGGGGGACGAGAGGAAGGATGGGGACGAAGGACAGGTGGTTTAGGGGGACGAGAGGAAGGATGGGGACGAAGGACAGGTGGTTTAGGGGGACGAGAGGAAGGATGGGGACAGAGGACAGGTGGTTTAGGGGGACGAGAGGAAGGATGGGGACGGAGGACAGGTGGTTTAGGGGGACGAGAGGAAGGATGGGGACGAAGGACAGGTGGTTTAGGGGGACGAGAGGAAGGATGGGGACGAAGGACAGGTGGTTTAGGGGGACGAGAGGAAGGATGGGGACGAAGGACAGGTGGTTTAGGGGACGAGAGGAAGGATGGGGACGAAGGACAGGTGGTTTAGGGGACGAGAGGAAGGATGGGGACGAAGGACAGGTGGTTTAGGGGGACGAGAGGAAGGATGGGGACGAAGGACAGGTGGTTTAGGGGGACGAGAGGAAGGATGGGGACGAAGGACAGGTGGTTTAGGGGGACGAGAGGAAGGATGGGGACGAAGGACAGGTGGTTTAGGGGGACGAGAGGAAGGATGGGGACGAAGGACAGGTGGTTTAGGGGGACGAGAGGAAGGATGGGGACGAAGGACAGGTGGTTTAGGGGGACGAGAGGAAGGATGGGGACGAAGGACAGGTGGTTTAGGGGGACGAGAGGAAGGATGGGGACGAAGGACAGGTGGTTTAGGGGGACGAGAGGAAGGATGGGGACGAAGGACAGATGGTTTAGGGGGACGAGAGGAAGGATGGGGACGAAGGACAGGTGGTTTAGGGGGACGAGAGGAAGGATGGGGACGAAGGACAGGTGGTTTAGGGGGACGAGAGGAAGGATGGGGACGAAGGACAGGTGGTTTAGGGGGACGAGAGGAAGGATGGGGACGAAGGACAGGTGGTTTAGGGGGACGAGAGGAAGGATGGGGACGAAGGACAGGTGGTTTAGGGGGACGAGAGGAAGGATGGGGACGAAGGACAGATGGTTTAGGGGGACGAGAGGAAGGATGGGGACGAAGGACAGGTGGTTTAGGGGGACGAGATGAAGGATGGGGACGAAGGACAGGTGGTTTAGGGGACGAGGGGAAGGATGGGGACGAAGGACAGGTGGTTTAGGGGACGAGAGGAAGGATGGGGACGAAGGACAGGTGGTTTAGGGGGACGAGATGAAGGATGGGACGAAGGACAGGTGGTTTAGGGGGACGAGATGAAGGATGGGGACGAAGGACAGGTGGTTTAGGGGGACGAGAGGAAGGATGGGGACGAAGGACAGGTGGTTTAGGGGGACGAGAGGAAGGATGGGGACGAAGGACAGGTGGTTTAGGGGGACGAGAGGAAGGATGGGGACGAAGGACAGGTGGTTTAGGGGGACGAGAGGAAGGATGGGGACGAAGGACAGGTGGTTTAGGGGACGAGAGGAAGGATGGGGACGAAGGACAGGTGGTTTAGGAGGACGAGAGGAAGGATGGGGACGGAGGACAGGTGGTTTAGGGGGACGAGAGGAAGGATGGGGACAGAGGACAGGTGGTTTAGGGGGACGAGAGGAAGGATGGGGACGGAGGACAGGTGGTTTAGGGGGACGAGAGGAAGGATGGGGACGAAGGACAGGTGGTTTAGGGGGACGAGAGGAAGGATGGGGACGAAGGACAGGTGGTTTAGGGGACGAGAGGAAGGATGGGGACGAAGGACAGGTGGTTTAGGGGACGAGAGGAAGGATGGGGACGAAGGACAGGTGGTTTAGGGGGACGAGATGAAGGATGGGGACGAAGGACAGGTGGTTTAGGGGGACGAGAGAAAGGATGGGGACGAAGGACAGGTGGTTTAGGGGGACGAGATGAAGGATGGGACGAAGGACAGGTGGTTTAGGGGGACGAGATGAAGGATGGGACGGAGGACAGGTGGTTTAGGGGGACGAGAGGAAGGATGGGGACGAAGGACAGGTGGTTTAGGGGGACGAGAGGAAGGATGGGGACGAAGGACAGGTGGTTTAGGGGGACGAGAGGAAGGATGGGGACGAAGGACAGATGGTTTAGGGGGACGAGAGGAAGGATGGGGACGAAGGACAGGTGGTTTAGGGGACGAGAGGAAGGATGGGGACGAAGGACAGGTGGTTTAGGGGGACGAGAGGAAGGATGGGGACGAAGGACAGGTGGTTTAGGGGACGAGAGGAAGGATGGGGACGAAGGACAGGTGGTTTAGGGGGACGAGAGGAAGGATGGGGACGAAGGACAGGTGGTTTAGGGGGACGAGAGGAAGGATGGGGACGAAGGACAGGTGGTTTAGGGGGACGAGAGGAAGGATGGGGACGAAGGACAGGTGGTTTAGGGGACGAGAGGAAGGATGGGGACGAAGGACAGGTGGTTTAGGGGACGAGAGGAAGGATGGGGACGAAGGACAGGTGGTTTAGGGGGACGAGAGGAGGATGGGGACGAAGGACAGGTGGTTTAGGGGGACGAGAGGAAGGATGGGGACGAAGGACAGGTGGTTTAGGGGGACGAGAGGAAGGATGGGGACGAAGGACAGGTGGTTTAGGAGGACGAGAGGAAGGATGGGGACGAAGGACAGGTGGTTTAGGGGGACGAGAGGAAGGATGGGGACGAAGGACAGGTGGTTTAGGGGGACGAGAGGAAGGATGGGGACGAAGGACAGGTGGTTTAGGGGGACGAGAGGAAGGATGGGGACGAAGGACAGGTGGTTTAGGGGGACGAGAGGAAGGATGGGGACGAAGGACAGGTGGTTTAGGGGACGAGAGGAAGGATGGGGACGAAGGACAGGTGGTTTAGGGGGACGAGATGAAGGATGGGGACGAAGGACAGGTGGTTTAGGGGACGAGAGGAAGGATGGGGACAAAGGACAGGTGGTTTAGGGGGACGAGAGGAAGGATGGGGACGAAGGACAGGTGGTTTAGGGGGACGAGAGGAAGGATGGGGACGAAGGACAGGTGGTTTAGGGGGACGAGAGGAAGGATGGGGACGAAGGACAGGTGGTTTAGGGGGACGAGAGGAAGGATGGGGACGAAGGACAGGTGGTTTAGGGGGACGAGAGGAAGGATGGGACGGAGGACAGGTGGTTTAGGGGGACGAGAGGAAGGATGGGGACGAAGGACAGGTGGTTTAGGGGACGAGAGGAAGGATGGGGACGAAGGACAGGTGGTTTAGGGGGACGAGAGGAAGGATGGGGACAGAGGACAGGTGGTTTAGGGGGACGAGAGGAAGGATGGGACGAAGGACAGGTGGTTTAGGGGGACGAGAGGAAGGAGGCTAGGAAAGGAGACGGATGGGGACGAAGGACAGGTGGTTTAGGGGGACGAGAGGAGGAGGCTAGGAAAGGAGACGGATGGGGACGAAGGACAGGTGGTTTAGGGGGACGAGAGGAGGAGGCTAGGAAAGGAGACGGATGGGACGAAGGACAGGTGGTTTAGGGGGACGAGAGGAAGGAGGCTAGGAAAGGAGACGGATGGGACGGAGGACAGGTGGTTTAGGGGGACGAGAGGAGGAGGCTAGGAAAGGAGACGGATGGGATGAAGGACAGGTGGTTTAGGGGGACGAGAGGAGGAGGCTAGGAAAGGAGACGGATGGGACGGAGGACAGGTGGTTTAGGGGACGAGAGGAGGAGGCTAGGAAAGGAGACGGATGGGACGAAGGACAGGTGGTTTAGGGGACGAGAGGCTAGGAAAGGAGACGGATGGGACGAAGGACAGGTGGTTTAGGGGACGAGAGGAGGAGGCTAGGAAAGGAGACGGATGGGACGAAGGACAGGTGGTTTAGGGGGACGAGAGGCTAGGAAAGGAGACGGATGGGACGAAGGACAGGTGGTTTAGGGGACGAGAGGAGGAGGCTAGGAAAGGAGACGGATGGGACGAAGGACAGGTGGTTTAGGGGGACGAGAGGCTAGGAAAGGAGACGGATGGGACGAAGGACAGGTGGTTTAGGGGACGAGAGGAGGAGGCTAGGAAAGGAGACGGATGGGGACGAAGGACAGGTGGTTTAGGGGGACGAGAGGAAGGAGGCTAGGAAAGGAGACGGATGGGACGAAGGACAGGTGGTTTAGGGGGACGAGAGGAGGAGGCTAGGAAAGGAGACGGATGGGGACGAAGGACAGGTGGTTTAGGGGGACGAGAGGAAGGAGGCTAGGAAAGGAGACGGATGGGGCGAAGGACAGGTGGTTTAGGGGGACGAGAGGAGGAGGCTAGGAAAGGAGACGGATGGGGACGAAGGACAGGTGGTTTAGGGGGACGAGAGGAAGGAGGCTAGGAAAGGAGACGGATGGGACGAAGGACAGGTGGTTTAGGGGGACGAGAGGAAGGAGGCTAGGAAAGGAGACGGATGGGGCGAAGGACAGGTGGTTTAGGGGGACGAGAGGAGGAGGCTAGGAAAGGAGACGGATGGGGACGAAGGACAGGTGGTTTAGGGGGACGAGAGGAAGGAGGCTAGGAAAGGAGACGGATGGGACGAAGGACAGGTGGTTTAGGGGACGAGAGGAGGAGGCTAGGAAAGGAGACGGATGGGACGAAGGACAGGTGGTTTAGGGGGACGAGAGGAAGGAGGCTAGGAAAGGAGACGGATGGGGCGAAGGACAGGTGGTTTAGGGGACGAGAAGAGGAGGCTAGGAAAGGAGACGGATGGGACGAAGGACAGGTGGTTTAGGGGGACGAGAGGCTAGGAAAGGAGACGGATGGGACGAAGGACAGGTGGTTTAGGGGACGAGAGGAGGAGGCTAGGAAAGGAGACGGATGGGACGAAGGACAGGTGGTTTAGGGGACGAGAAGAGGAGGCTAGGAAAGGAGACGGATGGGACGAAGGACAGGTGGTTTAGGGGGACGAGAGGAGGAGGCTAGGAAAGGAGACGGATGGGACGAAGGACAGGTGGTTTAGGGGGACGAGAGGCTAGGAAAGGAGACGGATGGGGCGAAGGACAGGTGGTTTAGGGGGACGAGAGGAGGAGGCTAGGAAAGGAGACGGATGGGACGAAGGACAGGTGGTTTAGGGGGACGAGAGGAGGAGGCTAGGAAAGGAGACGGATGGGGCGAAGGACAGGTGGTTTAGGGGACGAGAAGAGGAGGCTAGGAAAGGAGACGGATGGGACGAAGGAAAGGTGGTTTAGGGGGACGAGAGGAGGAGGCTAGGAAAGGAGACGGATGGGACGAAGGACAGGTGGTTTAGGGGGACGAGAGGAGGAGGCTAGGAAAGGAGACGGATGGGGACGAAGGACAGGTGGTTTAGGGGACGAGAGGCTAGGAAAGGAGACGGATGGGACGAAGGACAGGTGGTTTAGGGGACGAGAGGAGGAGGCTAGGAAAGGAGACGGATGGGACGAAGGACAGGTGGTTTAGGGGGACGAGAGGCTAGGAAAGGAGACGGATGGGACGAAGGACAGGTGGTTTAGGGGACGAGAGGAGGAGGCTAGGAAAGGAGACGGATGGGGACGAAGGACAGGTGGTTTAGGGGGACGAGAGGAAGGAGGCTAGGAAAGGAGACGGATGGGACGAAGGACAGGTGGTTTAGGGGGACGAGAGGAGGAGGCTAGGAAAGGAGACGGATGGGGACGAAGGACAGGTGGTTTAGGGGGACGAGAGGAAGGAGGCTAGGAAAGGAGACGGATGGGGCGAAGGACAGGTGGTTTAGGGGGACGAGAGGAGGAGGCTAGGAAAGGAGACGGATGGGGACGAAGGACAGGTGGTTTAGGGGGACGAGAGGAAGGAGGCTAGGAAAGGAGACGGATGGGACGAAGGACAGGTGGTTTAGGGGGACGAGAGGAAGGAGGCTAGGAAAGGAGACGGATGGGGCGAAGGACAGGTGGTTTAGGGGGACGAGAGGAGGAGGCTAGGAAAGGAGACGGATGGGGACGAAGGACAGGTGGTTTAGGGGGACGAGAGGAAGGAGGCTAGGAAAGGAGACGGATGGGACGAAGGACAGGTGGTTTAGGGGACGAGAGGAGGAGGCTAGGAAAGGAGACGGATGGGACGAAGGACAGGTGGTTTAGGGGGACGAGAGGAAGGAGGCTAGGAAAGGAGACGGATGGGGCGAAGGACAGGTGGTTTAGGGGACGAGAAGAGGAGGCTAGGAAAGGAGACGGATGGGACGAAGGACAGGTGGTTTAGGGGGACGAGAGGCTAGGAAAGGAGACGGATGGGACGAAGGACAGGTGGTTTAGGGGACGAGAGGAGGAGGCTAGGAAAGGAGACGGATGGGACGAAGGACAGGTGGTTTAGGGGACGAGAAGAGGAGGCTAGGAAAGGAGACGGATGGGACGAAGGACAGGTGGTTTAGGGGGACGAGAGGAGGAGGCTAGGAAAGGAGACGGATGGGACGAAGGACAGGTGGTTTAGGGGGACGAGAGGCTAGGAAAGGAGACGGATGGGGCGAAGGACAGGTGGTTTAGGGGGACGAGAGGAGGAGGCTAGGAAAGGAGACGGATGGGACGAAGGACAGGTGGTTTAGGGGGACGAGAGGAGGAGGCTAGGAAAGGAGACGGATGGGGCGAAGGACAGGTGGTTTAGGGGACGAGAAGAGGAGGCTAGGAAAGGAGACGGATGGGACGAAGGAAAGGTGGTTTAGGGGGACGAGAGGAGGAGGCTAGGAAAGGAGACGGATGGGACGAAGGACAGGTGGTTTAGGGGGACGAGAGGAGGAGGCTAGGAAAGGAGACGGATGGGGACGAAGGACAGGTGGTTTAGGGGGACGAGAGGAGGAGGCTAGGAAAGGAGACGGATGGGACGAAGGACAGGTGGTTTAGGGGGACGAGAGGAGGAGGCTAGGAAAGGAGACGGATGGGACGAAGGGCAGGTGGTTTAGGGGGACGAGAGGAGGAGGCTAGGAAAGGAGACGGATGGGACGAAGGGCAGGTGGTTTAGGGGGACGAGAGGAAGGAGGCTAGGAAAGGAGACGGATGGGACGAAGGACAGGTGGTTTAGGGGGACGAGAGGAGGAGGCTAGGAAAGGAGACGGATGGGACGAGAGGAGGAGGCTAGGAAAGGAGACGGATGGGGCGAAGGGCAGGTGGTTTAGGAGGACGAGAGGAGGAGGCTAGGAAAGGAGACGGATGGGGCGAAGGACAGGTGGTTTAGGGGGACGAGAGGAGGAGGCTAGGAAAGGAGACGGATGGGGCGAAGGACAGGTGGTTTAGGGGGACGAGAGGAGGAGGCTAGGAAAGGAGACGGATGGGACGAAGGGCAGGTGGTTTAGGGGGACGAGAGGAGGAGGCTAGGAAAGGAGACGGATGGGGCGAAGGACAGGTGGTTTAGGGGGACGAGAGGAGGAGGCTAGGAAAGGAGACGGATGGGACGAGAGGAGGAGGCTAGGAAAGGAGACGGATGGGACGGAGGACAGGTGGTTTAGGGGGACGAGAGGAGGAGGCTAGGAAAGGAGACGGATGGGACGAGAGGAGGAGGCTAGGAAAGGAGACGGATGGGACGGAGGACAGGTGGTTTAGGGGGACGAGAGGAGGAGGCTAGGAAAGGAGACGGATGGGACGAGAGGAGGAGGCTAGGAAAGGAGACGGATGGGACGGAGGACAGGTGGTTTAGGGGGACGAGAGGAGGAGGCTAGGAAAGGAGACGGATGGGACGAGAGGAGGAGGCTAGGAAAGGAGACGGATGGGACGAAGGACAGGTGGTTTAGGGGGACGAGAGGAGGAGGCTAGGAAAGGAGACGGATGGGACGAAGGACAGGTGGTTTAGGGGGACGAGAGGAGGAGGCTAGGAAAGGAGACGGATGGGACGAAGGACAGGTGGTTTAGGGGGACGAGAGGAGGAGGCTAGGAAAGGAGACGGATGGGACGAAGGACAGGTGGTTTAGGGGACGAGAGGAGGAGGCTAGGAAAGGAGACGGATGGGACGAAGGACAGGTGGTTTAGGAGGACGAGAGGAGGAGGCTAGGAAAGGAGACGGATGGGACGGAGGACAGGTGGTTTAGGAGGACGAGAGGAGGAGGCTAGGAAAGGAGACGGATGGGACGAAGGACAGGTGGTTTAGGGGGACGAGAGGAGGAGGCTAGGAAAGGAGACGGATGGGACGGAGGACAGGTGGTTTAGGAGGACGAGAGGAGGAGGCTAGGAAAGGAGACGGATGGGACGGAGGACAGGTGGTTTAGGAGGACGAGAGGAGGAGGCTAGGAAAGGAGACGGATGGGACGGAGGACAGGTGGTTTAGGGGGACGAGAGGAGGAGGCTAGGAAAGGAGACGGATGGGACGAAGGACAGGTGGTTTAGGGGACGAGAGAGAGAGGCACAAGAAGTGAATAAAGGCAAATGTCTTCTAAATCAGTTTTATGAAAAACCTCTTTCTATGTCAGTCGTTCTCAAACATATTCTTGTCAAGGACTCCCATAAATATATGAAATTGACCTCCATCTGAAAATATGTTGTTCCAGAGACCTCCCCCCAGAAGAAACGATTTGTGTTCAAAACATTCTCTCTGAAAGAATATATTCAAATATTTGTGCCACATTTTCACGGTTTAAAAGAAATAGCAGACCTACAAGAGCTTGTAGATCTGCTATTTTTCAATAGCTAAATAATAACATAATGTTTAAAACTCCAAAAGGGGTTCCTGCCCCAAAATGGGTTAAATACTCTGTCTATTTTCGGCGAGCAACGCCGTCACACAACAATCTTCAAAGCTCTGACGTTATATTTTGTACGAGCAACGCTATATTGTACGAAATATGAATCGGGCTTAACTAGACCCTGGCCTAGACCTATTACTGTATGTACACATACATACTTTGTGTGTTCATGGATGTCCGTGCTCCCGCGTGCCTGAATTGTACACAGTGTACATGACATGAAGTCATAAAGACACGAGAGCCGCACCAAAGAACCTTACAGTATTGTGTGATTAAATTTACACGGTGCATGGGTGTGCAAGGTCTATCATGTAATGAATTACATCGGCCATGCTTCAGGTCAGGATTCATTTAAAGATGGAGCGAGGCAGCCAGAAGTTTCACGGTGATATATTAATTAAATCTTTACCTATTCACCTGTCATGTATACAGGCCTATAGTGTAGGCTGAAAATTGCTTTAAAAATGCTTTAATCACCATGGATACATATTCATATCGGATTCATGACCTCTGAACACATGGAACAACTAGTAAGATGCTGTGATGTAAATCACAGTATGAGTACTACCTGTCAGTGGGGAGTGTTGGCTGATGAATAAATATCCTATACATCCTCGGGGTGTTGATATTTATTCATCAGCCAACACTCCCCACTGACAGGTAGTGCTGCTCATACTGTGATTTACATCACAGCATCTTACAAAGAAAAACAGTTAGGCCTATTTGTTTTCCAAAACACAAACTCCCACTCACCCCTAAAATGATTGCAGACAGTCTTCATAAATAGTACACAAGCCTTCATATCTTGTCTTTTACCAGTATACTACAACATCCCTTGTACTTTTATTATTATTTTATTAAGTAAGTTTATTATGTAAGTTCAATTTGTTTCCACTTTAGTATAGAAGACAGTGTTTTTCTTTTTTTTTTGAAGCTTTTATTCGCAATTTATTTCAAGCATGGCGCAGCGCCATGCCAACAGTGAGGATATGATTATTAGGACAATGGTCAATGGACAATGGTCAATGGTCATTTCTCCTGAATTATAACCATGAATATCCATGAATTAATAATACTGTATGGACACATGTTTCTGCACACAGGCCTACACATTACTCAATATACTAATTTGTTTTATGCCTTGACCAGTACAGAAACCAGACCACTGTCTTCTATACTAAAGTGGATACAAATTGAACTTACATTGCACCTTAATCAAATAATAAAAGAATAATATAAAAAATGTTGAAATGTGGGTTTGAGTTCACATGCCCTTTTGTATATTTAGTGATACGATGGATATTCAAATTGCTATTACGAAAGGTTGTTTTTCTTCCTGTTTTGTTCTTCCTAGTATATAATTAAAATGTACAAGCTAGTCTATAGTGACACATTATGTTAAACAAATCAACTTAAAAAATGGGGTCCTCACAGAATTCTGAGTAGATGTTAACATCCCCCAAACATGTTTGAAAGTGAAACATCTCTTTAAACATGCAGTCTTTGTTCAGTACCAGAAGTAGAAATAAATGTAGGGTGGGTTACAGATTCTATCCTAAAAGGAGAGAGAACCCTGCAAAGATTTATCAGCTTGTGTTTTAGTTTAATGTCTTCCAGTTTCCCTTATACAGTTTCACTTATATTCTGTATGTATCATATATGAGTTATATGACTGGATATGGAGACATGGGACGACTTCTGTTACTGAACAAACAATATATCAATGATTACTAGAGCTATTTTAACAACACATATCCCTTACAACAACTTTAACATTTCACAAAGGATAATAATAATAAGTTCCATGCTATAGATGTTGTAGTTCTGCTGAAACTCATCCGAGTCAAAGAGGTGTAAACTGGTCTCAGTGCATCCATAATGTGATCATTAACAGGTGATCTGTCCAATGCCAGACAACCAGTGACCATTAACACGTTTAATCTCTGCATTTGAATGCATTGTCTCTAGTGAATGAATCATCAGCCATCATCATTTAGCCTGTTTACTTTAAACCTGGGGGAAGAATGTGGGTTTGTTCATTGTTTAGCATTTGGAGAAAATAATAATAATATTCAGTTATGATTTAGTTAGAATTATGCTAATAATGATTTCTATATTATATGCTTTGACTCTGACAGTGTCGGTTCTTTTAGATTTATGCCTACTATACTACTATACTAATAATAATACTAAAAACTCAATGCCTACTATACTACGCCACATTGTTTCCTCTTTAACAATAGAAAGCACAGGTTTGTGTGACCAAGGTTGAGCATGGAAATAAGACATTTTGAGATTTCAAACAAAGGAATTGTATTCTCCTTTCCTTTTGTACACAAAGTAGTTATTCTTTTAAAATACTAATTCCACATCATATAAACAACCGAGATATACTATACCAGACATTTGGCTGGCGTACTGGAGGAGGAGCATGGAATAAGGGCATTTCTACTTACTAATTCACCAGGCAGCCAGTATGCTGATACATTTATACTTACTAATTCACCAGGCAGCCAGTATACTGATACATTTATACTTACTAATTCACCAGGCAGCCAGTATGCTGATACATTTATACTTACTAATTCACCAGGCAGCCAGTATGCTGATACATTTAGGAAAGCCATGCCTTCAAACTCTTGTCCTCCTCAGATACGCCAACCTTACAGCAAGCTAGAGGATCCCCTGAATGAATGTAGCCCAGCCCTTTTAAACCCTGTCTGCAAATAAACCCACCCTTAATTTGAAACAAGGAGCACCTGGCTGATGCTGCCATAGCAACAGGTCTACCTGCTTACAAATGTTTTATATTTTGGATATAGTTTAGATTAATTAAATATGAAGCTTACAAAGCAATATCACAGTAATACCAGTTTATTTCTAGAATGCTGCATATAGCATGACCTGGGGGAGGAGTCAGTGAGGGGTTGAGCACATTCAGCAGTTTGTTACGTTGTAATTGGTGGCTGATGATTCTATTGTTCTCCTCTTTGGCCAATCAGTTAGTGGTTCCACCTCAGGCTCTCTAGTATAAGAACAGTGTGTAGTTGTCAGTTCTCCACAACTCCTCCAGGATAATCATTTCTGATCACATCTGACTGTGGACTCCAGACTTCAGCTGAAGATGAACTCTCTCGACCACAGCACAAACAATCCTGCTCAACAGGGAGGACCCAATGATCACCAACACCTCTGTAAGTTACTTACTGTGTTTATATGGAATAAGGATGCTTTTTTAATCTAGTCATGTTCATTTGTTCTGTTTTACTATTAGACTTGTCTAAAAAGAAGGTATCGTATTGTGTTAATTCGTTTTAGCTATATTCATTCCAGTAATAGTGTCCTCTAGTCTAAAACACATTTCCTTTGTCTTTGTTTCAAATGCAGTGTTGCATCATCAGTCTGGCGTCCCTGTTCTACCAGAGGTGAATGAACAAAGAAGCTTGGTTAAGCAAAAACACCACTGCTGTGATCAGTGTGGTAAACGCTTCCCTAAAATGTCCAGCCTTAAAAGCCACCAGAGAATTCACACTGGAGAGAAACCCTATGGATGTGATCAGTGTGGACAACACTTCTCTCAAATGTCCAGCCTTAAAAGCCACCAGAGAATTCACACTGGAGAGAAACCCTATGGATGTGATCATTGTGGAAAACGCTTCCCTAAAATGTCCAAACTTAAAATACACCAGAGAATTCACACTGGAGAGAAACCCTATGGATGTGATCAGTGTGGACAACATTTCTCTCAAATGTCCAGCCTTAAAATCCACCAGAGAATTCACACTGGAGAGAAACCCTATGGATGTGATCAGTGTGGACAACACTTCTCTACAATGACCAGCCTTAAAACACACCAGAAAATTCATACTGGAGAGAAACCCTATGAATGTGATCATTGTGGAAAACGCTTCCCTAAAATGTCCAAACTTAAAATACACCAGAGAATTCACACTGGAGAGAAACCCTATGGATGTGATCAGTGTGGACAACACTTCTCTGAAATGGCACACCTTAAAATCCACCAGAGAATTCATACTGGAGAGAAACCCTATGGATGTGATCAGTGTGGACAACACTTCTCTACAATGTCCAGCCTTAAAAGCCACCAGAGAATTCACACTGGAGAGAAACCCTATGGATGTGATCAGTGTGGACAACACTTCACTCAAATGGCACACCTTAAAACCCACCAGAGAGTTCACACTGGAGAGAAACCCTACGGATGTGATCAGTGTGGAAAACACTTCTCTCAAATGTCCAGCCTTAAAACCCACCAGAGAGTTCACACTGGAGAGAAATCAAAATAATGCCTTTCATTATTCAAATAATTTAGACTTCCACAAGGTTGTACACACTGGATTTAAACTGTTTACTGATTTTACTAATTTGAGCCACTGAAAATGTGCTGACACGTGAATGGATGTTGATCCATATGGTATTTTTTAACAATTGTCTAAACTGTTTAAACACATTGCATGTATATAAGCATGCTCATACTAGATTAATTGGATGGCGATGAAACAAATGTTTCCATGTATAGATGAATTGCAAGTAAACTTAACATACACTTTGAACGGACTGTTATTTTTAGTACTACTCCTCATTCACTGAGTCAATAGTTTACAGATCCATGACTAGATAAGAACAGTATAGGTGTATCCAGACCAAATGTAGGCTACTGTCTTCTGCCATGTTACAGATTCCCCACATTTGCTGTAGTTTACATTTAGATGATTTTAGATTTTAGTTTTTATTTAAATGTTCGGATGAATTGAAAATGGAGGACCCTGATGTAAACTTTCTTTTGTTTATTTTTCCTCGTATCAAGTTTTTTGTATTTTTGTTGAACTGTACCCATTCTACAAACTGAATAAAATGTTGAATCAATCGATTGTTTGTCCTTCATAAAAATATAGAATACAATTATTTTTTTGTGTTACTCAACACTAAAACAAACTGCCTATATCTTTAGTTATATGATGGATATTCAAAATGCTACTACGAAAGGTTAATAGACATACAGAGATCACTTGTTGACCGCCTATGTCCCAGAAGTCAAGGCGTATGTAAGTAAAGTAGGCTAATATGTTCTTAAATACAGTAGAGCCCAGGCCTCAATTCATACTGTTGATCAATCTGTTACTGAACAAACAGTATATCAAAAACATCTCCCTACAGCACATTTTACATTTCACAAAGGAAGTTCTATAGTGCTGCTGAAACTCATCAGAGTCAAAGAGGTGTAAACTGGTCTCAGTGCATCCATAATGTGATCATTAACAGGTGATCGGTCCAATGCCAGACAACCAGTGACCATTAACACGTTTAATCTCTGCATTTGAATGCATTGTCTAGTGAATGCAGCATCAGCCATCATCATTTAGCCTGTTTACATTTTAACCTGGGGTAAGAATGTGGGTTTATTTAGCATTTGAAAAAACAACATTGAATAAAAGCGCAGTCATCACAACCCTATTGAAACTAATTCCACACACCTGAGTGCTCCTCATTCCCTCAGAGCAACACAACCTGAACAATGACTTGAAGACTTAACGTTGTCCAGGTTTACACAAATAGTTGTTGCTGTCATTGTGTCTCTGTTGTTAATAACAATGTAATTGTGAATGTAGGATATGATTATTATTATAAGGATAATGATTTATCCTGACTTATCCTGATCATGAATTAATAATACTGTATGGACACATGTTTCTGCACACAGGCCTACACATTACACAATGGGCTTTTACAAAGAAAAACAGTTAGGCCTATTTGTTTTCCAAAACACAAACTCCCACTCACCCCTAAAATGATTGCAGACAGTCTTCATAAATAGTACACAAGCCTTCATATCTTGTCTTTTACCAGTATACTACAACATCCCTTGTACTTTTATTATTATTTTATTAAGTAAGTTTATTATGTAAGTTCAATTTGTTTCCACTTTAGTATAGAAGACAGTGTTTTTCTTTTTTTTGAAGCTTGGCGTGGCGCAATTTATTTCAAGCATCCTTGTATAGGATATGATTATTATTATTATGATTATTATTATAAGGACAATGGTCATTTATCCTGAATTATAACCATGAATATCCATGAATTAATAATACTGTATGGACACATGTTTCTGCACACAGGCCTACACATTACTCAATATACTAATTTGTTTTTATGCCTTGACCAGTTTTGTACAGAAACCAGACCACTGTCTTCTATACTAAAGTGGATACTAATTGAACTTACATTGCACCTTAATCAAATAATGAAAAATAATATAAAAAATGTAGAATTGTGGTTTAGTTATACGATGGATATTCAAATTGCTACTACGAAAGGTTGTTTTTCTTCCTGTTTTGTTCTTCCTAGTATATAATTAAAATGTACAAGCTAGTCTATAGTGACACATTATGTTAAACAAATCAACTTAGAAAATGGGGTCCTCACAGAATTCTGAGTAGATGTTAACATCCCCCAAACATGTTTGAAAGTGAAACATCTCTTTAAACATGCAGTCTTTGTTCAGTACCAGGAGTAGAAATAAATGTACATGTGGGTTACAAATTCTATCCTAAAAGGAGAGAGAACCCTGCAAAGATTTATCAGCTTGTGTTTTAGTTTAATGTCTTCCAGTTTCCCTTATGCAGTTTCACTTATATTCTGTATTTATCATATATGAGTTATATGACTGGATATGGAGACAATTCAATTCAATTCAAAGGGCTTTATTGGCATGAGAAAACATACGTTTACATTGCCAAAGCAGAAAGAACAATACAGCAATACAATCAAAACAAAAAGTATGTACATTGAAGGTCAGGATCTTCAATAGATCAACTTCTATGTACCAAGATCACTCGATGCAGGTATAGTGCAGGAATATACACATGGGAAGACTTCTGTTACTGAACAAACAATATATCAATGATTACTATAGCTATTTTAACAACACATATCCCTTACAACAACTTTAACATTTCACAAAGGATAATAATAAGTTCCATGCTATAGATGTTGTAGTTCTGCTGAAACTCATCCGAGTCAAAGAGGTGTAAACTGGTCTCAGTGCATCCATAATGTGATCATTAACAGGTGATACCTGTCCAATGCCAGACAACCAGTGACCATTAACGCGTTTAATCTCTGCATTTGAATGCATTGTCTCTAGTGAATGAATCATCAGCCATCATCATTTAGCCTGTTTACTTTAAACCTGGGGGAAGAATGTGGGTTTGTTCATTGTTTAGCATTTGGAGAAAATAATAATAATATTCAGTTATGATTTAGTTAGAATTATGCTAATAATGTTTTCTATATTCTATGCTTTGACTCTGACAGTGTCGGTTCTTTTAGATTCATGCTCACTCCTGCTTTGACTACTCACATTCACATAGTCTATAGGATGTACTTATGTCCATACATCAATGTGTAGCAGGGGGGACTTTTGAGGGAATAATAATAAAATATACTCAATGCCTACTATACTACGCCACATTGTTTCCACTTTAACAATAGAAAGCACAGGTTTGTGTGACCAAGGTTGAGCATGGAAATAAGACATTTTGAGATTTCAAACAAAGGAATTGTATTCTCCTTTCCTTTTGTACACAAAGTAGTTATTCTTTTAAAATACTAATTCCACATCATATAAACAACCAAGATATACTATACCAGACATTTGGCTGGCGTACTGGAGGAGGAGCATGGAATAAGGGCATTTCTACTTACTAATTCACCAGGCAGCCAGTATGCTGATACATTTCTACTTACTAATTCACCAGGCAGCCAGTATGCTGATACATTTCTACTTACTAATTCACCAGGCAGCCAGTATGCTGATACATTTCTACTTACTAAAACATCAGGCAGCCAGTATGCTGATACATTCATACTTACAAATTCACCAGGCAGCCAGTATGCTGATTCATTTATACTTACTAATCCACCAGGCAGCTAGTATGCCGATACATTTATACTTACTAATTCACCAGGCAGCCAGTATGCTGATTCATTTCTACTTACTAATTCACCAGGCAGCCAGTATGCTGATACATTTATACTTACTAATTCACCAGGCAGCCAGTATGCTGATACATTTCTACTTACTAATTCACCAGGCAGCCAGTATGCCGATACATTTATACTTACTAATTCACCAGGCAGCCAGTATGCTGATACATTTAGGAAAGCCATGCCTTCAAACTCTTGTCCTCCTCAGATACGCCAACCTTACAACAAGCTAGAGGATCCCCTGAATGAATGTAGCCCAGCCCTTTTAAACCCTGTCTGCAAATAAACCCCACCCTTAATTTGAAACAAGGAGCACCTGGCTGATGCTGCCATAGCAACAGGTCTACCTGCTTACAAATGTATTATATTTTGGATATAGTTTAGATTAATTAAATATGAAGCTTACAAAGCAATATCACAGTAATACCAGTTTATTTCTAGAATGCTGCATATAGCATGACCTGGGGGAGGAGTCAGTGAGGGGTGGAGCACATTCAGCAGTTTGTTACGTTGTAATTGGTGGCTGATGATTCTATTGTTCTCCTCTTTGGCCAATCAGTTAGTGGCTCTCTAGTATAAGAACAGTGTGTAGTTGTCAGTTCTCCACAACTCCTCCAGGATAATCATTTCTGATCACATCTCAGACATCTGACTGTGGACTCCAGACTTCAGCTGAAGATGAACTCTCTCGACCGCAGCACAAACAATCCTGCTCAACAGGGAGGACCCAATGATCACCAACACCTCTGTAAGTTACTTACTGTGTTTATATGGAATAAGGATGCTTTTTTAATCTAGTCATGTTCATTTGTTTTGTTTTACTATTAGACTTGTCTAAAAAGAAGGTATCGTATTGTGTTAATTCGTTTTAGCTATATTCATTCCAGTAATAGTGTCCTCTAGTCTAAAACACATTTCCTTTGTCTTTGTTTCAAATGCAGTGTTGCATCATCAGTCTGGCTTCCCTGTTCTACCAGAGGTGAATGAACAAAGAAGCTTGGCTAAGCAAAAACACCACTGCTGTGATCAGTGTGGTAAACTCTTCCCTGCAATGTCCCAACTTACCAGACACCAGATAATTCACACTGGAGAGAAACCCTATGGATGTGATCAGTGTGGCCAACACTTCTCTCACATGGCAAACCTTAAAATCCACCAGAGAATTCACACTGGAGAGAAACCCTATGGATGTGATCAGTGTGGACAACAATTCTCTGACAAGTCTAGCTTTAAAACACACCAGAGAATTCACACTGGAGAGAAACCCTATGGATGTGATCAGTGTGGACAACACT
Source organism: Protomyctophum parallelum (assembly GCF_964188405.1). Lineage (NCBI taxonomy): Eukaryota > Metazoa > Chordata > Actinopteri > Myctophiformes > Myctophidae > Protomyctophum > Protomyctophum parallelum. Next base: position 4,703,057 of record NC_139709.1, read on the forward strand.
TCTCTCATCTGTCCAGCCTTAAAAGCCACCAGAGAATTCACACTAGAGCTATTTTAACAACACATATCCCTTACAACAACTTTAACATTTCACAAAGGATAATAATAAGTTCCATGCTATAGATGTTGTAGTTCTGCTGAAACTCATCCGAGTCAAAGAGGTGTAAACTGGTCTCAGTTCATCCATAATGTGATCATTAACAGGTGATCTGTCCAATGCCAGACAACCAGTGACCATTAACACGTTTAATCTCTGCATTTGAATGCATTGTCTCTAGTGATTGAATCATCAGCCATCATTATTAGCCTGTTCACTTTAAACCTGGGGGAAGAATGTGGGTTTGTTCATTGTTTAGCATTTGGAGAAAATAATAATAATATTCAGTTATGATTTAGTTAGAATTATGATAATAATGTTTTCTATATTCTATGCTTTGACTCTGACAGTGTCGGTTCTTTTAGATTTATGCTCACTCCTGCTTTGACTACTCACATTCACATAGTCTATAGGATGTACTTATGTCCATACATCAATGTGTAGCAGGGGGGACTTTTGAGGGAATAATAATAAAATATACTCAATGCCTACTATACTAATAATAATAATAATAAAAACTCAATGCCTACTATACTATGCCACATTGTTTCCTCTTTAACAATAGAAAGCACAGGTTTGTGTGACCAAGGTTGAGCATGGAAATAAGACAAAGGAATTGTATTCTCCTTTCCTTTTGTACACAAAGTAGTTTTTCTTTTAAAATACTAATTCCACATCATATAAACAACCAATATATACTATACCAGACATTTGGCTGGCGTACTGGAGGAGGAGCATGGAATAAGGGCATTTCTACTTACTAATTCACCAGGCAGCCAGTATGCTGATACATTTATACTTACTAATTCACCAGGCAGCCAGTATGCTGATACATTTATACTTACTAATTCACCAGGCAGCCAGTATGCTGATACATTTCTACTTACTAATTCACCAGGCAGCCAGTATGCTGATACATTTATACTTACTAATTCACCAGGCAGCCAGTATGCTGATACATTTATACTTACTAATTCACCAGGCAGCCAGTATGCTGATACATTTATACTTACTAATTCACCAGGCAGCCAGTATGCTGATACATTTATAGTTACTAATTCACCAGGCAGCCAGTATGCTGATACATTTCTACTTACTAATTCACCAGGCAGCCAGTATGCTGATACATTTATAGTTACTAATTCACCAGACAGCCAGTATTGATGATACATTTCTACTTACTAATTCACCAGGCAGCCAGTATGCTGATACATTTCTACTTACTAATTCACCAGGCAGCCAGTATGCTGATACATTTCTACTTACTAATTCACCAGGCAGCCAGTATGCTGATACATTTATACTTACTAATTCATCAGGCAGCCAGTATGCTGATACATTTAGGAAAGCCATGCCTTCAAACTCTTGTCCTCCTCAGATACGCCAACCTTACAGCAAGCTAGAGGATCCCCTGAATGAATGTAGCCCAGCCCTTTTAAACCCTGTCTGCAAATAAACCCCACCCTTAATTTGAAACAATGAGCAGCTGGCTGATGCTGCCATAGCAACAGGTCTACCTGCTTACAAATGTATTATATTTTGGATATAGTTTAGATTAATTAAATATGAAGCTTACAAAGCAATATCACAGTAATGCCAGTTTATTTCTAGAATGCTGCATATAGCATGACCTGGGGGAGGAGTCAGTGAGGGGTTGAGCACATTCAGCAGTTTGTTACGTTGTAATTGGTGGCTGGTGATTCTATTGTTCTCCTCTTTGGCCAATCAGTTAGTGGTTCCACCTCAGGCTCTCTAGTATAAGAGCAGTGTGTAGTTGTCAGTTCTCCACAACTCCTCCAGGATAATCATTTCTGATCACATCTGACTGTGGACTCCAGACTTCAGCTGAAGATGAACTCTCTCGACCACAGCACAAACAATCCTGCTCAACAGGGAGGACCCAATGATCACCAACACCTCTGTAAGTTACTTACTGTGTTTATATGGAATAAGGATGCTTTTTTAATCTAGTCATGTTCATTTGTTCTGTTTTACTATTAGACTTGTCTAAAAAGAAGGTATCGTATTGTGTTAATTCGTTTTAGCTATATTCATTCCAGTAATAGTGTCCTCTAGTCTAAAACACATTTCCTTTGTCTTTGTTTCAAATGCAGTGTTGCATCATCAGTCTGGCTTCCCTGTTCTACCAGAGGTGAATGAACAAAGAAGCTTGGTTAAGCAAAAACACCACTGCTGTGATCAGTGTGGTAAACGCTTCCCTAAAATGTCCAGCCTTAAAAGCCACCAGAGAATTCACACTGGAGAGAAACCCTATGGATGTGATCAGTGTGGACAACACTTCTCTCAAATGTCCAGCCTTAAAAGTCACCAGAGAATTCACACTGGAGAGAAACCCTATGGATGTGATCATTGTGGAAAACGCTTCCCTAAAATGTCCAAACTTAAAATACACCAGAGAATTCACACTGGAGAGAAACCCTATGGATGTGATCAGTGTGGACAACATTTCTCTCAAATGTCCAGCCTTAAAATCCACCAGAGAATTCACACTGGAGAGAAACCCTATGGATGTGATCAGTGTGGACAACACTTCTCTACAATGTCCAGCCTTAAAACACACCAGAAAATTCATACTGGAGAGAAACCCTATGAATGTGATCATTGTGGAAAACGCTTCCCTAAAATGTCCAAACTTAAAATACACCAGAGAATTCACACTGGAGAGAAACCCTATGGATGTGATCAGTGTGGACAACACTTCTCTGAAATGGCACACCTTAAAATCCACCAGAGAATTCATACTGGAGAGAAACCCTATGGATGTGATCAGTGTGGACAACACTTCTCTACAATGTCCAGCCTTAAAAGCCACCAGAGAATTCACACTGGAGAGAAACCCTATGGATGTGATCAGTGTGGACAACACTTCACTCAAATGGCACACCTTAAAACCCACCAGAGAGTTCACACTGGAGAGAAACCCTACGGATGTGATCAGTGTGGAAAACACTTCTCTCAAATGTCCAGCCTTAAAACCCACCAGAGAGTTCACACTGGAGAGAAATCAAAATAATGCCTTTCATTATTCAAATAATTTAGACTTCCACAAGGTTGTACACACTGGATTTAAACTGTTTACTGATTTTACTAATTTGAGCCACTGAAAATGTGCTGACACGTGAATGGATGTTGATCCATATGGTATTTTTTAACAATTGTCTAAACTGTTTAAACACATTGCATGTATATAAGCATGCTCATACTAGATTAATTGGATGGCGATGAAACAAATGTTTCCATGTATAGATGAATTGCAAGTAAACTTAACATACACTTTGAACGGACTGTTATTTTTAGTACTACTCCTCATTCACTGAGTCAATAGTTTACAGATCCATGACTAGATAAGAACAGTATAGGTGTATCCAGACCAAATGTAGGCTACTGTCTTCTGCCATGTTACAGATTCCCCACATTTGCTGTAGTTTACATTTAGATGATTTTAGATTTTAGTTTTTATTTAAATGTTCGGATGAATTGAAAATGGAGGACCCTGATGTAAACTTTCTTTTGTTTATTTTTCCTCGTATCAAGTTTTTTGTATTTTTGTTGAACTGTACCCATTCTACAAACTGAATAAAATGTTGAATCAATCGATTGTTTGTCCTTCATAAAAATATAGAATACAATTATTTTTTTGTGTTACTCAACACTAAAACAAACTGCCTATATCTTTAGTTATATGATGGATATTCAAAATGCTACTACGAAAGGTTAATAGACATACAGAGATCACTTGTTGACCGCCTATGTCCCAGAAGTCAAGGCGTATGTAAGTAAAGTAGGCTAATATGTTCTTAAATACAGTAGAGCCCAGGCCTCAATTCATACTGTTGATCAATCTGTTACTGAACAAACAGTATATCAAAAACATCTCCCTACAGCACATTTTACATTTCACAAAGGAAGTTCTATAGTGCTGCTGAAACTCATCAGAGTCAAAGAGGTGTAAACTGGTCTCAGTGCATCCATAATGTGATCATTAACAGGTGATCGGTCCAATGCCAGACAACCAGTGACCATTAACACGTTTAATCTCTGCATTTGAATGCATTGTCTAGTGAATGCAGCATCAGCCATCATCATTTAGCCTGTTTACATTTTAACCTGGGGTAAGAATGTGGGTTTATTTAGCATTTGAAAAAACAACATTGAATAAAAGCGCAGTCATCACAACCCTATTGAAACTAATTCCACACACCTGAGTGCTCCTCATTCCCTCAGAGCAACACAACCTGAACAATGACTTGAAGACTTAACGTTGTCCAGGTTTACACAAATAGTTGTTGCTGTCATTGTGTCTCTGTTGTTAATAACAATGTAATTGTGAATGTAGGATATGATTATTATTATAAGGATAATGATTTATCCTGACTTATCCTGATCATGAATTAATAATACTGTATGGACACATGTTTCTGCACACAGGCCTACACATTACACAATGGGCTTTTACAAAGAAAAACAGTTAGGCCTATTTGTTTTCCAAAACACAAACTCCCACTCACCCCTAAAATGATTGCAGACAGTCTTCATAAATAGTACACAAGCCTTCATATCTTGTCTTTTACCAGTATACTACAACATCCCTTGTACTTTTATTATTATTTTATTAAGTAAGTTTATTATGTAAGTTCAATTTGTTTCCACTTTAGTATAGAAGACAGTGTTTTTCTTTTTTTTGAAGCTTGGCGTGGCGCAATTTATTTCAAGCATCCTTGTATAGGATATGATTATTATTATTATGATTATTATTATAAGGACAATGGTCATTTATCCTGAATTATAACCATGAATATCCATGAATTAATAATACTGTATGGACACATGTTTCTGCACACAGGCCTACACATTACTCAATATACTAATTTGTTTTTATGCCTTGACCAGTTTTGTACAGAAACCAGACCACTGTCTTCTATACTAAAGTGGATACTAATTGAACTTACATTGCACCTTAATCAAATAATGAAAAATAATATAAAAAATGTAGAATTGTGGTTTAGTTATACGATGGATATTCAAATTGCTACTACGAAAGGTTGTTTTTCTTCCTGTTTTGTTCTTCCTAGTATATAATTAAAATGTACAAGCTAGTCTATAGTGACACATTATGTTAAACAAATCAACTTAGAAAATGGGGTCCTCACAGAATTCTGAGTAGATGTTAACATCCCCCAAACATGTTTGAAAGTGAAACATCTCTTTAAACATGCAGTCTTTGTTCAGTACCAGGAGTAGAAATAAATGTACATGTGGGTTACAAATTCTATCCTAAAAGGAGAGAGAACCCTGCAAAGATTTATCAGCTTGTGTTTTAGTTTAATGTCTTCCAGTTTCCCTTATGCAGTTTCACTTATATTCTGTATTTATCATATATGAGTTATATGACTGGATATGGAGACAATTCAATTCAATTCAAAGGGCTTTATTGGCATGAGAAAACATACGTTTACATTGCCAAAGCAGAAAGAACAATACAGCAATACAATCAAAACAAAAAGTATGTACATTGAAGGTCAGGATCTTCAATAGATCAACTTCTATGTACCAAGATCACTCGATGCAGGTATAGTGCAGGAATATACACATGGGAAGACTTCTGTTACTGAACAAACAATATATCAATGATTACTATAGCTATTTTAACAACACATATCCCTTACAACAACTTTAACATTTCACAAAGGATAATAATAAGTTCCATGCTATAGATGTTGTAGTTCTGCTGAAACTCATCCGAGTCAAAGAGGTGTAAACTGGTCTCAGTGCATCCATAATGTGATCATTAACAGGTGATACCTGTCCAATGCCAGACAACCAGTGACCATTAACGCGTTTAATCTCTGCATTTGAATGCATTGTCTCTAGTGAATGAATCATCAGCCATCATCATTTAGCCTGTTTACTTTAAACCTGGGGGAAGAATGTGGGTTTGTTCATTGTTTAGCATTTGGAGAAAATAATAATAATATTCAGTTATGATTTAGTTAGAATTATGCTAATAATGTTTTCTATATTCTATGCTTTGACTCTGACAGTGTCGGTTCTTTTAGATTCATGCTCACTCCTGCTTTGACTACTCACATTCACATAGTCTATAGGATGTACTTATGTCCATACATCAATGTGTAGCAGGGGGGACTTTTGAGGGAATAATAATAAAATATACTCAATGCCTACTATACTACGCCACATTGTTTCCACTTTAACAATAGAAAGCACAGGTTTGTGTGACCAAGGTTGAGCATGGAAATAAGACATTTTGAGATTTCAAACAAAGGAATTGTATTCTCCTTTCCTTTTGTACACAAAGTAGTTATTCTTTTAAAATACTAATTCCACATCATATAAACAACCAAGATATACTATACCAGACATTTGGCTGGCGTACTGGAGGAGGAGCATGGAATAAGGGCATTTCTACTTACTAATTCACCAGGCAGCCAGTATGCTGATACATTTCTACTTACTAATTCACCAGGCAGCCAGTATGCTGATACATTTCTACTTACTAATTCACCAGGCAGCCAGTATGCTGATACATTTCTACTTACTAAAACATCAGGCAGCCAGTATGCTGATACATTCATACTTACAAATTCACCAGGCAGCCAGTATGCTGATTCATTTATACTTACTAATCCACCAGGCAGCTAGTATGCCGATACATTTATACTTACTAATTCACCAGGCAGCCAGTATGCTGATTCATTTCTACTTACTAATTCACCAGGCAGCCAGTATGCTGATACATTTATACTTACTAATTCACCAGGCAGCCAGTATGCTGATACATTTCTACTTACTAATTCACCAGGCAGCCAGTATGCCGATACATTTATACTTACTAATTCACCAGGCAGCCAGTATGCTGATACATTTAGGAAAGCCATGCCTTCAAACTCTTGTCCTCCTCAGATACGCCAACCTTACAACAAGCTAGAGGATCCCCTGAATGAATGTAGCCCAGCCCTTTTAAACCCTGTCTGCAAATAAACCCCACCCTTAATTTGAAACAAGGAGCACCTGGCTGATGCTGCCATAGCAACAGGTCTACCTGCTTACAAATGTATTATATTTTGGATATAGTTTAGATTAATTAAATATGAAGCTTACAAAGCAATGTCACAGTAATACCAGTTTATTTCTAGAATGCTGCATATAGCATGACCTGGGGGAGGAGTCAGTGAGGGGTTGAGCACATTCAGCAGTTTGTTACGTTGTAATTGGTGGCTGATGATTCTACTGTTCTCCTCTTTGGCCAATCAGTTAGTGGTTCCACCTCAGGCTCTCTAGTATAAGAACAGTGTGTAGTTGTCAGTTCTCCACAACTCCTCCAGGATAATCATTTCTGATCACATCTGACTGTGGACTCCAGACTTCAGCTGAAGATGAACTCTCTCGACCACAGCACAAACAATCCTGCTCAACAGGGAGGACCCAATGATCACCAACACCTCTGTAAGTTACTTACTGTGTTTATATGGAATAAGGATGCTTTTTTAATCTAGTCATGTTCATTTGTTTTGTTTTACTATTAGACTTGTCTAAAAAGAAGGTATCGTATTGTGTTAATTCGTTTTAACTATATTCATTCCAGTAATAGTGTCCTCTAGTCTAAAACACATTTCCTTTGTCTTTGTTTCAAATGCAGTGTTGCATCATCAGTCTGGCTTCCCTGTTCTACCAGAGGTGAATGAACAAAGAAGCTTGGCTAAGCAAAAACACCACTGCTGTGATCAGTGTGGTAAACGCTTCCCTACAATGTCCCAACTTACCAGACACCAGAGAATTCACACTGGAGAGAAACCCTATGGATGTGATCAGTGTGGACAACAATTCTCTGACAAGTCTAGCTTTAAAACACACCAGAGAATTCACACTGGAGAGAAACCCTATGGATGTGATCATTGTGGAAAACACTTCTCTCAAATGTCCAGCCTCAAAAGCCACCAGAGAATTCACACGGGAGAGAAACCCTATGGATGTGATCATTGTGGAAAACGCTTCCCTAAAATGTCCAAACTTAAAATACACCAGAGAATTCACACTGGAGAGAAACCCTATGGATGTGGTCAGTGTGGACAACATTTCTCTCAAATGTCCAGCCTTAAAATCCACCAGAGAATTCACACTGGAGAGAAACCCTATGGATGTGATCAGTGTGGACAACACTTCTCTCACATGGCAAACCTTAAAATCCACCAGAGAATTCACACTGGAGAGAAACCCTATGGATGTGAGCAGTGTGGACAACAATTCTCTGACAAGTCTAGCTTTAAAACACACCAGAGAATTCACACTGGAGAGAAACCCTATGGATGTGATCAGTGTGGACAACACTTCTCTACAATGTCCAGCCTTAAAACACACCAGAAAATTCATACTGGAGAGAAACCCTATGGATGTGATCAGTGTGGACAACACTTCTCTACAATGTCCAGCCTTAAAAGCCACCAGAGAATTCACACTGGAAAGAAACCCTATGGATGTGATCATTGTGGAAAACACTTCGCTATAATGGCCAGCCTTAAAATCCACCAGAGAATTCACACTGGAGAGAAACCCTATGGATGTGATCATTGTGGACAACATTTCTCTCAAATGTCCAGCCTTAAAATCCACCAGAGAATTCACACTGGAGAGAAACCCTATGGATGTGATCATTGTGGACAACACTTCTCTACAATGTCCAGCCTTAAAAAACACCAGATAATTCACACTGGAGAGAAACCCTACGGATGTGATCAGTGTGGAAAACACTTCTCTCAAATGTCCAGTCTTAAAACCCACCAGAGAGTTCACACTGGAGAGAAACCCTATGGATGTGATCAGTGTGGACAACACTTCTCTCAGATGTCCGGCCTTAAAACCCACCAGAGAGTTCACACTGGAGAGAAACCCTATGGATGTGATCAGTGTGGACAACACTTCTCTCAAATGGCACACCTTAAAATCCACCAGAGAATTCATAATGGAGAGAAACCCTATGGGTGTGATCAGTGTGGAAAACACTTCTCTCAAATGTCCAGCCTTAAAACCCACCAGAGAGTTCACACTGGAGAGAAATCAAAATAATGCCTTTTATTATTCAAATTATTTAGACTTCCACAAGGTTGTACACACTGGACTTAAACTGTTTGACTGATTTTACTAATTTGAGCCACTGAAAATGTGCTGACACATGAATGGATGTTGATCCATATGGTATTTTTTAACAATTGTCTAAACTGTTTAAACACATTGCATGTATATAAGCATGCTCATACTAGATTAATTGGATGGCGATGAAACAAATGTTTCCATGTATAGATGAATTTCAAGTAAACTTAACATACACTTTGAACGGACTGTTATTTTTAGTACTACTCCTCATTCACTGAGTCAATAGTTTCCAGATAAATGACTAGATAAGAACAGTATATGTGTAGCCAGACCAAATGTAGGCTACTGTCTTCTGCCATGTTACACATTCCCCACATTTGCTGTAGTTTACATTTAGATGATTTTAGTTTTTAGTTTTTATTTAAATGTTCTGATGAATTGAAAATGGAGGACCCTGATGTAAACTTTTATTTTTTATGTTTCCTCGTATCAAGTTTTTTGTATTGACCTGTACTTTTGTTGAACTGTACCCATTCTACAAACTGAATAAAATGTTGAATCAATCGATTGTTTGTCCTTCATAAAAATATAGAATACAATTATTTTTTTGTGTTACTCAACACTAAAACAAACTGCCTATATCTTTAGTTATATGATGGATATTCAAAATGCTATTACGAAAGGTTAATAGACATACAGAGATCACTTGTTGACAGCCTATGTCCCAGAAGTCAAGGCGTATGTAAGTAAAGTAGGCTAATATGTTCTTAAATACAGTAGAGCCCAGGCCTCAATTCATACTGTTGATCAATTGTACTTTTAACACAATGCACATTATGAAACAGCAATAATGATGTTAGTGAAGTAGGTATGGAGACACAGGAAGACCTCTGTTACTGAACAAACAATATATCAAAAACATCTCCCTACAGCACATTTGACATTTCACAAAGGAAGTTCTGTAGTGCTGCTGAAACTCATCAGAGTCAAAGAGGTGTAAACTGGTCTCAGTGCATCCATAATGTGATCATTAACAGGTGATCGGTCCAATGCCAGACAACCAGTGACCATTAACACGTTTAATCTCTGCATTTGAATGCATTGTCTAGTGAATGCAGCATCAGCCATCATCATTTAGCCTGTTTACATTTTAACCTGGGGTAAGAATGTGGGTTTATTTAGCATTTGAAAAAACAACATTGAATAAAAGCGCAGTCATCACAACCCTATTGAAACTAATTCTACACACCTGAGTGCTCCTCATTCCCTCAGAGCAACACAACCTGAACAATGACTTGAAGACTTAACGTTGTCCAGGTTTACACAAATAGTTGTTGCTGTCATTGTGTCTCTGTTGTTAATAACAATGTCATTGTGAATGTAGAATATGATTATTATTATAAGCATAATGATTTATCCTGATCATGAATTAATAATACTGTATGGACACATGTTTCTGCACACAGGCCTACACATTACACAATGGGCTATGAGACTAAGAGTATTTGACAATATACTAATTTATTGTTAGGCCTCGACCAGTTTTGTACAGAAACCAGACCACTGTCTTCTATACTAAAGTGGAAACAAATTGAACTTACATAATAAACGTACTTAATAAAATAATAATAAAAGTACAAGGGATGTTGTAGTATACTGGTAAAAGACAAGATATGAAGGCTTGTGTACTATTTATGAAGACTGTCTGCAATCATTTTAGGGGTAAGTGGGAGTTTGTGTTTTGGGAAACAGATAGGCCTAACTGTTTTTCTTGTTAAGATGCTGTGATGTAAATCACAGTATGAGCAGTACTACCTGTCAGTGGGGAGTGTTGGCTGATGAATAAATATCAACATCCTAATACAGCAGGAAACCCTGAGGATGTATAGGATGTTGATATTTATTCACTGACAGGTAGTACTGCTCATACTGTGATTTACATCACAGCATCTTACAAAGAAAAACAGTTAGGCCTATTTGTTTTCCAAAACACAAACTCCCACTCACCTTCATATCTTGTCTTTTACCAGTATACTACAACATCCCTTGTACTTTTATTATTATTTTATTAAGTAAGTTTATTATGTAAGTTCAATTTGTTTCCACTTTAGTATAGAAGAAAAGTGTTTTTTTTTTTTTTTTTAAGCTTGGCATGGCGCAATTTATTTCAAGCACGGCGCAGCGCCATGCCAACAACAGTGAGGATATGATTTGGTCATTTATCCTGAATTATAACCATGAATATCCATGAATTAATAATACTGTATGGACACATGTTTCTGCACACAGGCCTACACATTACTCAATATACTAATTTGTTTTTATGCCTTGACCAGTTTTGTACAGAAACCAGACCACTGTCTTCTATACTAAAGTGGATACAACTTGAACTTACATTGCACCTTAATCAAATAATAAAAAATAATATAAAAAATGTAGAATTGTGGTTTAGTTATACGATGGATATTCAAATTGCTACTACGAAAGGTTGTTTTTCTTCCTGTTTTGTTCTTCCTAGTATATAATTAAAATGTACAAGCTAGTCTATAGTGACACATTATGTTAAACAAATCAACTTAAAAAATGGGGTCCTCACAGAATTCTGAGTAGATGTTAACATCCCCCAAACATGTTTGAAAGTGAAACATCTCTTTAAACATGCAGTCTTTGTTCAGTACCAGGAGTAGAAATAAATGTACATGTGGGTTACAAATTCTATCCTAAAAGGAGAGAGAACCCTGCAAAGATTTATCAGCTTGTGTTTTAGTTTAATGTCTTCCAGTTTCCCTTATACAGTTTCACTTATATTCTGTATGTATCATATATGAGTTATATGACTGGATATGGAGACATGGGAAGACTTCTGTTACTGAACAAACAATATATCAATGATTACTAGAGCTATTTTAACAACACATATCCCTTACAACAACTTTAACATTTCACAAAGGATAATAATAATAATAATAATAAGTTCCATGCTATAGATGTTGTAGTTCTGCTGAAACTCATCCGAGTCAAAGAGGTGTAAACTGGTCTCAGTGCCTCCATAATGTGATCATTAACAGGTGATCTGTCCAATGCCAGACAACCAGTGACCATTAACACGTTTAATCTCTGCATTTGAATGCATTGTCTCTAGTGAATGAATCATCAGCCATCATCATTTAGCCTGTTTACTTTAAACCTGGGGGAAGAATGTGGGTTTGTTCATTGTTGAGCATTTGGAGAAAATAATAATAATATTCATTTATGATTTAGTTGGAATTATGCTAATAATGTTTTCTATATTCTATGCTTTGACTCTGACAGTGTCGGTTCTTTTACATTTATGCTCACTCCTGCTTTGACTACTCACATTCACATAGTCTATAGGATGTACTTATGTCCATACATCAATGTGTAGCAGGGGGGACTTTTGAGGGAATAATAATAAAATATACTCAATGCCTACTATACTAATAATAATAATAAAAACTCAATGCCTACTATACTACGCCACATTGTTTCCTCTTTAACAATAGAAAGCACAGGTTTGTGTGACCAAGGTTGAGCATGGACATAAGACATTTTGAGATTTCAAACAAAGGAATTGTATTCTCCTTTCCTTTTGTACACAAAGTAGTTATTCTTTTAAAATACTAATTCCACATCATATAAACAACCGAGATATACTATATCAGACATTTGGCTGGCGTACTGGAGGAGGAGCTTGGAATAAGGGCATTTCTACTTACTAATTCACCAGGCAGCCAGTATGCTGATACATTTACACATACTAATTCACCAGGCAGCCAGTATGCTGATACATTTATACATACTAATTCACCAGGCAGCCAGTATGCTGATACATTTCTACTTACTAATTCACCAGGCAGCCAGTATGCTGATACATTTCTACTTACTAATTCACCAGGCAGCCAGTATGCTGATACATTTATACTTACTAATTCACCAGGCAGCCAGTATGCTGATACATTTATACATACTAATTCACCAGGCAGCCATTATGCTGATACATTTATACTTACTAATTCACCAGGCAGCCAGTATGCTGATAGATTTCTACTTACTAATTCACCAGGCAGCCAGTATGCTGATACATTTAGGAAAGCCATGCCTTCAAACTCTTGTTAATAACAATGTCATTGTGAATGTAGAATATGATTATTATTATAAGCATAATGATTTATCCTGATCATGAATTAATAATACTGTATGGACACATGTTTCTGCACACAGGCCTACACATTACACAATGGGCTATGAGACTAAGAGTATTTGACAATATACTAATTTATTGTTAGGCCTCGACCAGTTTTGTACAGAAACCAGACCACTGTCTTCTATACTAAAGTGTAAACAAATTGAACTTACATAATAAACTTACTTAATAAAATAATAATAAAAGTACAAGGGATGTTGTAGTATACTGGTAAAAGACAAGATATGAATGCTTGTGTACTATTTATGAAGACTGTCTGCAATCATTTTAGGGGTGAGTGGGAGTTTGTGTTTTGGAAAACAGTCTTCATATCTTGTCTTTTACCAGTATACTACAACATCCCTTGTACTTTTATTATTATTATTATTATTATTGTCCTCCTCAGATACGCCAACCTTACAGCAAGCTAGAGGATCCCCTGAATGAATGTAGCCCAGCCCTTTTAAATCTGCAAATAAACCCCACCCTTAATTTGAAACAAGGAGCACCTGGCTGATGCTGCAGGTCTACCTGCTTACAGATGTATTATATTTTGGATATAGTTTAGATTAATTAAATATGAAGCTTACAAAGCAATATCACAGTAATACCAGTTTATTTCTAGAATGCTGCATATAGCATGACCTGGGGGAGGAGTCAGTGAGGGGTTGAGCACATTCAGCAGTTTGTTACGTTGTAATTGGTGGCTGATGATTATATTGTTCTCCTCTTTGGCCAATCAGTTAGTGGCTCTCTAGTATAAGAACAGTGTGTAGTTGAATCAATCGATTGTTTGTCCTTCATAAAAATATAGAATACAATTATTTGTTTGTGTTACTCAACACTAAAACAAACTGCCTATATCTTTAATTATATGATGGATATTCAAAATGCTATTACGAAAGGTTAATAGACATACAGAGATCACTTGTTGACCGCCTATGTCCCAGAAGTCAAGGCGTATGTAAGTAAAGTAGGCTAATATGTTCTTAAATACAGTAGAGCCCAGGCCTCAATTCATACTGTTGATCAATTGTACTTTTAACACAATGCACATTATGAAACAGTAATAATTATGTTAGTGAAGTAGGTATGGAGACACAGGAATACCTCTGTTACTGAACAAACAATATATCAAAAACATCTCCCTACAGCACGTTTAACATTTCACAAAGGAAGTTCTGTAGTTCTGCTGAAACTCATCAGAGTCAAAGAGGTGTAAATGGTCTCAGTTAATCCACAATGGATGGATTAACAGGTGATCTGTCCAATGCCAGACAACCATTAACACATTTAATCTCTGCATTTGAATGCATTGTCTAGTGAATGCAGCATCAGCCATCATCATTTATTTCATTCATTCGTTTACATTTTAACCTGTGGTAAGAATGTGGGTTTATTTAGCATTTGAAAAAACAACATTGAATAAAAGCGCAGTCATCACAACCCTATTGAAACTAATTCCACACACCTGAGTGCTCCTAAATTCCTGAACAATGACTTAAAGACTTAACGTTGTCCAGGTTTCCCAGGTTTCCACAAATACAGCTGTGATGTACTCACAATTACAGCAATTCACTGTGTGTGTGTGTGTGTGTGTGTGTGTGTGTGTGTGTGTGTGTGTGTGTGTGTGTGTGTGTGTGTGTGTGTGTGTGTGTGTGTGTGTGTGTGTGTGTGTGTGTGTGTGTGTGTACGCACATGCATCAATCATTAATGAGTTCTCTTCTCCATGGGTTGACCACATCAGATGTCAGTGTGTAATATAATATAATATGATCCCAGAATCCGCATCACTTATTTAGTCCTGCTGAATTGTTCAGAGATACATTGATGTTGTTGGTCCTTGGTGGGGGGTGGGGGGGTCCAAGTTTCACGGTGATATATTAATTAAATTTGTACCTATTCACCTGTCACGTACAGGACTATAGTGTAGGCTGAAAATGGCTTTAAAAATGCTTTAATCACCATGGATACATATTCATATCGGATTTATGACCTCTGAACACATTAACAACAATAAGTGGCTGGGCTGCATTGTGTGGATAGTGGTGTAAGCTCTTTTTTATACAGATTTTTGATTTGATTTGATTAATTTAGAAAAGCAATCATAATACAGCATTATAATCAGCGATTCAAGGATTACACAGACAAGTCCAAAGTCTTATTTCCACTGAGGTCCTCAGTGGACAGAGATCAGTGGTCATGGCGGCAAGACTAACAGAAAAACATATTTTTGATTGTTTTTTTTTTAATCCAAAATGAGTTGGGGTTTCCTGTTTCCTGTACTGATACAGCAGGGTTTCCTGATGTATCAGGATGTTGATATTTATTCATCAGCCAACACTCCCCACTGACAGGTAGTACTCATACTGTGATTTACATCACAGCGTCTTACAAAGAAAAACAGTTAGGCCTATTTGTTTTCCAAAACACAAACTGATCCCACTGATGGATATTCAAAATGCTATTACGAAAGGTTAATAGACATACAGAGATCACTTGTTGACAGCATATGTCCCAGAAGTCAAGGCGTATGTAAGTAAAGTAGGCTAATATGTTCTTAAATACAGTAGAGCCCAGGCCTCAATTCATACTGTTGATCAATTGTACGTTTAACACAATGCACATTATGAAACAGTAATAATTATGTTAGCGAAGTAGGTATGGAGACACAGGAAGACCTCTGTTACTGAACAAACAATATATCAAAAACATCTCCCTACAGCACATTTGACATTTCACAAAGGAAGTTCTGTAGTTCTGCTGAAACTCATCAGAGTCAAAGAGGTGTAAAATGGTCTCAGTTCATCCATAATGTGATCATTAACAGGTGATCGGTCCAATGCCAGACAACCAGTGACCATTAACACGTTTAATCTCTGCATTTGAATGCATTGTCTAGTGAATGCAGCATCAGCCATCATCATTTAGCCTGTTTACATTTTAACCTGGGGTAAGAATGTGGGTTTATTTAGCATTTGAAAAAACAACATTGAATAAAAGCGCAGTCATCACAACCCTATTGAAACTAATTCCACACACCTGAGTGCTCCTCATTCCCTCAGAGCAACACAACCTGAACAATGACTTGAAGACTTAACGTTGTCCAGGTTTACACAAATATTTGTTGCTGTCATTGTGTCTCTGTTGTTAATAACAATGTAATTGTGAATGTAGGATATTATGATTATTATTATAAGGATAATGATTTATCCTGACTTATGCTGATCATGAATTGATAATACTGTATGGCCACATGTTTCTGCACACAGGCCTACACATTACACAATGGGCTTTTACAAAGAAAAACAGTTAGGCCTATTTGTTTTCCAAAACACAAACTCCCACTCACCCCTAAAATGATTGCAGACAGTCTTCATAAATAGTACACAAGCCTTCATATCTTGTCTTTTACCAGTATACTACAACATCCCTTGTACTTTTATTATTATTTTATTAAGTACGTTTATTATGTAAGTTCAATTTGTTTCCACTTTAGTATAGAATACAGTGTTTTTTTTTTTTTTTTTAAGCTTGGCATGGCGCAATTTATTTCAAGCATCCTTGTATAGGATATGGTTATTATTATTATGATTATTATGATAAGGACAATGGTCATTCATCCTGAATTATAACCATGAATATCCATGAATTAATAATACTGTATGGACACATGTTTCTGCACACAGGCCTACACATTACTCAATATACTAATTTGTTTTTATGCCTTGACCAGTACAGAAACCAGACCACTGTCTTCTATACTAAAGTGGATACAAATTGAACTTACATTGCACCTTAATCAAATAATAAAAAATAATATAAAAAATGTTGAATTGTGGGTTTGAGTTCACATGCCCTTTTGTATATTTAGTGATACGATGGATATTCAAATTGCTATTACGAAAGGTTGTTTTTCTTCCTGTTTTGTTCTTCCTAGTATATAATTAAAATGTACAAGCTAGTCTATTATGTTAAACAAATCAACTTAAAAAATGGGGTCCTCACAGAATTCTGAGTAGATGTTAACATCCCCCAAACATGTTTGAAAGTGAAACATCTCTTTAAACATGCAGTCTTTGTTCAGTACCAGGAGTAGAAATAAATGTACATGTGGGTTACAAATTCTATCCTAAAAGGAGAGAGAACCCTGCAAAGATTTATCAGCTTGTGTTTTAGTTTAATGTCTTCCAGTTTCCCTTATACAGTTTCACTTATATTCTGTATGTATCATATATGAGTTATATGACTGGATATGGAGACATGGGAAGACTTCTGTTACTGAACAAACAATATATCAATGATTACTAGAGCTATTTTAACAACACATATCCCTTACAACAACTTTAACATTTCACAAAGGATAATAATAAGTTCCATGCTATAGATGTTGTAGTTCTGCTGAAACTCATCAGAGTCAAAGAGGTGTAAACTGGTCTCAGTTCATCCATAATGTGATCATTAACAGGTGATCTGTCCAATGCCAGACAACCAGTGACCATTAACACGTTTAATCTCTGCATTTGAATGCATTGTCTCTAGTGAATGAATCATCAGCCATCATAATTTAGCCTGTTTACTTTAAACCTGGGGGAAGAATGTGGGTTTGTTCATTGTTTAGCATTTGGAGAAAATAATAATAATATTCAGTTATGATTTAGTTAGAATTATGCTAATAATGTTTTCTATATTCTATGCTTTGACTCTGACAGTGTCGGCTCTTTTAGATTTATGCTCACTCCTGCTTTGACTACTCACATTCACATAGTCTATAGGATGTACTTATGTCCATACATCAATGTGTAGCAGGGGGGACTTTTGAGGGAATAATAATAAAATATACTCAATGCCTAATATACTACTATACTAATAGTAATAATAAAAACTCAATGCCTACTATACTACGCCACATTGTTTCCTCTTTAACAAGAGAAAGCACAGGTTTGTGTGACCAAGGTTGAGCATGGAAATAAGACATTTTGAGATTTCAAACAAAGGAATTGTATTCTCCTTTCCTTTTGTACACAAAGTAGTTATTCTTTTAAAATACTAATTCCACATCATATAAACAACCAAGATATACTATACCAGACATTTGGCTGGCGTACTGGAGGAGGAGCATGGAATAAGGGCATTTCTACTTACTAATTCACCAGGCAGCCAGTATGCTGATTCATTTCTACTTACTAATCCACCAGGCAGCCAGTATGCTGATACATTTATACTTACTAATTCACCAGGCAGCCAGTATGCTGATACATTTATACTTACTAATTCACCAGGCAGCCAGTATGCTGATACATTTATACTTACTAATTCACCAGGCAGCCAGTATGCTGATACATTTATACTTACTAATTCACCAGGCAGCCAGTATGCTGATACATTTATACTTACTAATTCACCAGGCAGTCAGTATGCTGATACATTTAGGAAAGCCATGCCTTCAAACTCAGATACGCCAACCTTACAGCAAGCTAGAGGATCCCCTGAATGAATGTAGCCCAGCCCTTTTAAATCTGCAAATAAACCCCACCCTTAATTTGAAACAAGGAGCAGCTGGCTGATGCTGCCATAGCAACAGGTCTACCTGCTTACAAATGTATTATATTTTGGATATAGTTTAGATTAATTAAATATGAAGCTTACAAAGCAATATCACAGTAATACCAGTTTATTTCTAGAATGCTGCATATAGCATGACCTGGGGGAGGAGTCAGTGAGGGGTTGAGCACATTCAGCAGTTTGTTACGTTGTAATTGGTGGCTGATGATTCTATTGTTCTCCTCTTTGGCCAATCAGTTAGTGGCTCTCTAGTATAAGAACAGTGTGTAGTTGTCAGTTCTCCACAACTCCTCCAGGATAATCATTTCTGATCACATCTGACTGTGGACTTCAGCTGAAGATGAACTCTCTCGACCACAGCACAAACAATCCTGCTCAACAGGGAGGACCCAATGATCACCAACACCTCTGTAAGTTACTTACTGTGTTTATATGTAATAAGGATGCTTTTTTAATCTAGTCATGTTCATTTGTTTTGTTTTACTATTAGACTTGTCTAAAAAGAAGGTATCGTATTGTGTTAATTCATTTTAGCTATATTCATTCCAGTAATAGTGTCCTCTAGTCTAAAACACATTTCCTTTGTCTTTGTTTCAAATGCAGTGTTGCATCATCAGTCTGGCTTCCCTGTTCTACCAGAGGTGAATGAACAAAGAAGCTTGGCTAAGCAAAAACACCACTGCTGTGATCAGTGTGGTAAACTCTTCCCTGCAATGTCCCAACTTACCAGACACCAGAGAATTCACACTGGAGAGAAACCCTATGGATGTGATCAGTGTGGCCAACACTTCTCTCACATGGCAAACCTTAAAATCCACCAGAGAATTCACACTGGAGAGAAACCCTATGGATGTGATCAGTGTGGACAACAATTCTCTGACAAGTCTAGCTTTAAAACACACCAGAGAATTCACACTGGAGAGAAACCCTATGGATGTGATCAGTGTGGACAACACTTCTCTCATCTGTCCAGCCTTAAAAGCCACCAGAGAATTCACACTGGAGAGAAACCCTATGGATGTGATCAGTGTGGACAACATTTCTCTCAAATGTCCAGCCTTAAAATCCACCAGAGAATTCACACTGGAGAGAAACCCTATGGATGTGATCAGTGTGGACAACAATTCTCTGACAAGTCTAGCTTTAAAACACACCAGAAAATTCATACTGGAGAGAAACCCTATGGATGTGATCAGTGTGGACAACACTTCTCTCAAATGGCACACCTTAAAATCCACCAGAGAATTCATACTGGAGAGAAACCCTATGGATGTGATCAGTGTGGACAACACTTCTCTCAAATGGCACACCTTAAAATCCACCAGAGAATTCATACTGGAGAGAAACCCTACGGGTGTGATCAGTGTGGAAAACACTTCTCTCAAATGTCCAGCCTTAAAACCCACCAGAGAATTCATACTGGAGAGAAACCCTACGGATGTGATCAGTGTGGAAAACACTTCTCTCAAATGTCCAACCTTAAAACCCACCAGAGAGTTCACACTGGAGAGAAATCAAAATAATGCCCTTTATTATTCGAATAATTTAGACTTCCACAAGGTTGTACACACTGGATTTAAACTGTTGACTGATTTTACTAATTTGAGCCACTGAAAATGTGCTGACACATGAATGGATGTTGATCCAAATGGTATTTTTTAACAATTGTCTAAACTGTTTAAACACATTGCATGTATATAAGCATGCTCATACTAGATTAATTGGATGGCGATGAAACAAATGTTTCCATGTATAGATGAATTGCAAGTAAACTTAACATACAATTTGAACGGACTGTTATTTTTAGTACTACTCCTCATTCACTGAGTCAATAGTTTCCAGATAAATGACTAGATAAGAACAGTATAGGTGTAGCCAGACCAAATGTAGGCTACTGTCTTCTGCCATGTTACACATTCCCCAGATTTGCTGTAGTTTACATTTAGATGATTTTAGATTTTAGTTTTTATTTAAATGTTCGGATGAATTGAAAATGATGTAAACTTTTATTTTTTATTTTCCCTCGTAAGTTTTTTGTATTGACCTGTACTTTTGTTGAACTGTACCCATTCTACAAACTGAATAAAATGTTGAATCAATCGATTGTTTGTCCTTCATAAAAATATAGAATACAATTTATTTGTTTGTGTTACTCAACACTAAAACAAACTGCCTATATCTTTAGTTATATGATGGATATTCAAAATGCTATTACGAAAGGTTAAATTGAACTTACATTGCACCTTAATCAAATAATAAAAAATAATATAAAGAATGTTGAATTGTGGGTTTGAGTTCACATGCCCTTTTGTATATTTAGTTATACGATGGATATTCAAATTGCTATTACGAAAGGTTGTTTTTCTTCCTGTTTTGTTCTTCCTAGTATATAATTAAAATTTACAAGCTAGTCTATTGTGACACATTATGTTAAACAAATCAACTTAAAAAATGGGGTCCTCACAGAATTCGGAGTAGATGTTAACATCCCCCAAACATGTTTGAAAGTGAAAAATCTCTTTAAACATGCAGTCTTTGTTCAGTACCAGGAGTAGAAATAAATGTACATGTGGGTTACAAATTCTATCCTAAAAGGAGAGAGAACCCTGCAAAGATTTATCAGCTTGTGTTTTAGTTTAATGTCTTCCAGTTTCCCTTATACAGTTTCACTTATATTCTGTATGTATCATATATGAGTTATATGACTGGATATGGAGACATGGGAAGACTTCTGTTACTGAACAAACAATATATCAATGATTACTAGAGCTATTTTAACAACACATATCCCTTACAACAACTTTAACATTTCACAAAGGATAATAATAAGTTCCATGCTATAGATGTTGTAGTTCTGCTGAAACTCATCAGAGTCAAAGAGGTGTAAACTGGTCTCAGCTCATCCATAATGTGATCATTAACAGGTGATCTGTCCAATGCCAGACAACCAGTGACCATTAACACGTTTAATCTCTGCATTTGAATGCATTGTCTCTAGTGAATGAATCATCAGCCATCATAATTTAGCCTGTTTACTTTAAACCTGGGGGAAGAATGTGGGTTTGTTCATTGTTTAGCATTTGGAGAAAATAATAATAATATTCAGTTATGATTTAGTTAGAATTATGCTAATAATGTTTTCTATATTCTATGCTTTGACTCTGACAGTGTCGGCTCTTTTAGATTTATGCTCACTCCTGCTTTGACTACTCACATTCACATAGTCTATAGGATGTACTTATGTCCATACATCAATGTGTAGCAGGGGGGACTTTTGAGGGAATAATAATAAAATATACTCAATGCCTAATATACTACTATACTAATAGTAATAATAAAAACTCAATGCCTACTATACTACGCCACATTGTTTCCTCTTTAACAAGAGAAAGCACAGGTTTGTGTGACCAAGGTTGAGCATGGAAATAAGACATTTTGAGATTTCAAACAAAGGAATTGTATTCTCCTTTCCTTTTGTACACAAAGTAGTTATTCTTTTAAAATACTAATTCCACATCATATAAACAACCAAGATATACTATACCAGACATTTGGCTGGCGTACTGGAGGAGGAGCATGGAATAAGGGCATTTCTACTTACTAATTCACCAGGCAGCCAGTATGCTGATTCATTTCTACTTACTAATCCACCAGGCAGCCAGTATGCTGATACATTTATACTTACTAATTCACCAGGCAGCCAGTATGCTGATACATTTATACTTACTAATTCACCAGGCAGCCAGTATGCTGATACATTTATACTTACTAATTCACCAGGCAGCCAGTATGCTGATACATTTATACTTACTAATTCACCAGGCAGCCAGTATGCTGATACATTTATACTTACTAATTCACCAGGCAGTCAGTATGCTGATACATTTAGGAAAGCCATGCCTTCAAACTCAGATACGCCAACCTTACAGCAAGCTAGAGGATCCCCTGAATGAATGTAGCCCAGCCCTTTTAAATCTGCAAATAAACCCCACCCTTAATTTGAAACAAGGAGCAGCTGGCTGATGCTGCCATAGCAACAGGTCTACCTGCTTACAAATGTATTATATTTTGGATATAGTTTAGATTAATTAAATATGAAGCTTACAAAGCAATATCACAGTAATACCAGTTTATTTCTAGAATGCTGCATATAGCATGACCTGGGGGAGGAGTCAGTGAGGGGTTGAGCACATTCAGCAGTTTGTTACGTTGTAATTGGTGGCTGATGATTCTATTGTTCTCCTCTTTGGCCAATCAGTTAGTGGCTCTCTAGTATAAGAACAGTGTGTAGTTGTCAGTTCTCCACAACTCCTCCAGGATAATCATTTCTGATCACATCTGACTGTGGACTTCAGCTGAAGATGAACTCTCTCGACCACAGCACAAACAATCCTGCTCAACAGGGAGGACCCAATGATCACCAACACCTCTGTAAGTTACTTACTGTGTTTATATGTAATAAGGATGCTTTTTTAATCTAGTCATGTTCATTTGTTTTGTTTTACTATTAGACTTGTCTAAAAAGAAGGTATCGTATTGTGTTAATTCATTTTAGCTATATTCATTCCAGTAATAGTGTCCTCTAGTCTAAAACACATTTCCTTTGTCTTTGTTTCAAATGCAGTGTTGCATCATCAGTCTGGCGTCCCTGTTCTACCAGAGGTGAATGAACAAAGAAGCTTGGCTAAGCAAAAACACCACTGCTGTGATCAGTGTGGTAAACGCTTCCCTACAATGTCCCAACTTACCAGACACCAGAGAATTCACACTGGAGAGAAACCCTATGGATGTGATCAGTGTGGACAACACTTCTCTACAATGTCCAGCCTTAAAAAACACCAGATAATTCACACTGGAGATAAACCCTATGGATGTGATCTGTGTGGACAACACTTCTCTCAAATGGCAAACCTTAAAAGACACCAACAAATTCACACTGGAGAGAAACCCTATGGATGTGATCATTGTGGAAAACACTTCTCTCAAATGTCCATTCTTAAATGCCACCAGAGAATTCACACTGGAGAGAAACCCTATGGATGTGATCATTGTGGAAAACACTTCACTATAATGTCCAGCCTTAAAATCCACCAGAGAATTCACACTGGAGAGAAACCCTATGGGTGTGATCAGTGTGGACAACAATTCTCTGACAAGTCCAGCTTTAAAACACACCAGAAAATTCATACTGGAGAGAAACCCTATGGATGTGATCATTGTGGAAAACACTTCTCTACAATGTCCAGTCTTAAAAGCCACCAGAGAATTCACACTGGAGAGAAACCCTATGGGTGTGATCAGTGTGGACAACAATTCTCGGACAAGTCTAACTTTAAAGCACACCAGATAATTCACACTGGAGAGAAACCCTATGGATGTGATCAGTGTGGACAACACTTCTCTACAATGGCACACCTTAAAATCCACCAGAGAATTCATACTGGAGAGAAACCCTATGGATGTGATCAGTGTGGACAACACTTCTCTCAAATGTCCAGTCTTAAAAGCCACCAGAGAATTCACACTGGAGAGAAACCCTATGGATGTGATCATTGTGGAAAACACTTCACTATAATGTCCAGCCTTAAAATCCACCAGAGAATTCACACTGGAGAGAAACCCTATGGATGTGATCATTGTGGACAACACTTCTCTACAATGTCCAGCCTTAAAAAACACCAGATAATTCACACTGGAGAGAAACCCTACGGATGTGATCAGTGTGGAAAACACTTCTCTCAAATGTCCAGCCTTAAAAAACACCAGAGAGTTCACACTGGAGAGAAATCAAAATAATGCCTTTTATTATTCAAATAATTTAGACTTCCACAAGGTTGTACACACACACTGGATTTAAACTGTTGACTGATTTTACTAATTTGAGCCACTGAAAATGTACTGACACATGAATGGATGTTGATCCAAATGGTATTTTTTAACAATTGTCTAAACTGTTTAAACACATTACACGTATATAAGCATGCTCATACTAGATTAAT
Source organism: Protomyctophum parallelum (assembly GCF_964188405.1). Taxonomy (NCBI): domain Eukaryota; kingdom Metazoa; phylum Chordata; class Actinopteri; order Myctophiformes; family Myctophidae; genus Protomyctophum; species Protomyctophum parallelum. Next base: position 4,728,050 of record NC_139709.1, read on the forward strand.
TGGATGGCGATGAAACAAATGTTTCCATGTATAGATGAATTGCAAGTAAACTTAACATACACTTTGAACGGACTGTTATTTTTAGTACTACTCCTCATTCACTGAGTCAATAGTTTCCAGATCAATGACTAGATAAGAACAGTATATGTGTAGCCAGACCAAATGTAGGCTACTGTCTTCTGCCATGGTACAGATTCCCCAGATTTGCTGTAGTTTACATTTAGATGATTTTAGATTTTAGTTTTTATTTAAATGTTCGGATGAATTGAAAATGGAGGACCCTGATGTAAACTTTTATTTTTTATTTTTCCTCGTAAGTTTTTTGTATTGACCTGTACTTTTGTTGAACCGTACCCATTCTATAAACTGAATAAAATGTTGAATAAATCGATTGTTTGTCCTTCATAAAAATATAGAATACAATTATTTTTTTGTGTTACTCAACACTAAACCAAACTGCCTATATCTTTAGTTATATGATGGATATTCAAAATGCTATTACGAAAGGTTAATTGACATACAGAGATCACTTGTTGACAGCCTATGTCCCAGAAGTCAAGGCGCATGTAAGTAAAGTAGGCTAATATGTTCTTAAATACAGTAGAGCCCAGGCCTCAATTCATACTGTTGATCAATTGTACTTTTAACACAATGCATATTATGAAACAGCAATAATGATGTTAGTGAAGTAGGTATGGAGACACAGGAAGACCTCTGTTACTGAACAAACAATATATCAAAAACATCTCCCTACAGCACATTTGACATTTCACAAAGGAAGTTCTGTAGTGCTGCTGAAACTCATCAGAGTCAAAGAGGTGTAAACTGGTCTCAGTGCATCCATAATGTGATCATTAACAGGTGATCGGTCCAATGCCAGACAACCAGTGACCATTAACACGTTTAATCTCTGCATTTGAATGCATTGTCTAGTGAATGCAGCATCAGCCATCATCATTTAGCCTGTTTACATTTTAACCTGGGGGAAGAATGTGGGTTTATTTAGCATTTGAAAAAACAACATTGAATAAAAGCGCAGTCATCACAACCCTATTGAAACTAATTCCACACACCTGAGTGCTCCTCATTCCCTCAGAGCAACACAACCTGAACAATGACTTGAAGACTTAACGTTGTCCAGGTTTACACAAATATTTGTTGCTGTCATTGTGTCTCTGTTGTTAATAACAATGTAATTGTGAATGTAGGATATGATTATTATTATAAGGATAATGATTTATCCTGACTTATCCTGATCATGAATTAATAATACTGTATGGACACATGTTTCTGCACACAGGCCTACACATTACACAATGGGCTTTTACAAAGAAAAACAGTTAGGCCTATTTGTTTTCCAAAACACAAACTCCCACTCACCCCTAAAATGATTGCAGACAGTCTTCATAAATAGTACACAAGCCTTCATATCTTGTCTTTTACCAGTATACTACAACATCCCTTGTACTTTTATTATTATTTTATTAAGTAAGTTTATTATGTAAGTTCAATTTGTTTCCACTTTAGTATAGAAGACAGTGTTTTTCTTTTTTTTGGAAGCTTGGCATGGCGCAATTTATTTCAAGCATCCTTGTATAGGATATGATTATTATTATTATGATTATTATTATAAGGACAATGGTCATTCATCCTGAATTATAACCATGAATATCCATAAATTAATAATACTGTATGGACACATGTTTCTGCACACATTACTCAATATACTAATTTGTTTTTATGCCTTGACCAGTTTTCTACAGAAACCAGACCACTGTCTTCTATACTAAAGTGGATACAAATTGAACTTACATTGCACCTTAATCAAATAATATAAAAAATGTTGAATTGTGGGTTTGAGTTCACATGCGCTTTTGTATATTTAGTTATACGATGGATATTCAAATTGCTATTACGAAAGGTTGTTTTTCTTCCTGTTTTGTTCTTCCTAGTATATAATTAAAATTTACAAGCTAGTCTATAGTGACACATTATGTTAAACAAATCAACTTAAAAAATGGGGTCCTCACAGAATTCTGAGTAGATGTTAACATCCCCCAAACATGTTTGAAAGTGAAACATCTCTTTAAACATGCAGTCTTTGTTCAGTACCAGGAGTAGAAATAAATGTACATGTGGGTTACAAATTCTATCCTAAAAGGAGAGAGAACCCTGCAAAGATTTATCAGCTTGTGTTTTAGTTTAATGTCTTCCAGTTTCCCTTATGCAGTTTCACTTATATTCTGTATGTATCATATATGAGTTATATGACTGGATATGGAGACATGGGACGACTTCTGTTACTGAACAAACAATATATCAATGATTACTAGAGCTATTTTAACAACACATATCCCTTACAACAACTTTAACATTTCACAAAGGATAATAATAATAATAATAAGTTCCATGCTATAGATGTTGTAGTTCTGCTGAAACTCATCCGAGTCAAAGAGGTGTAAACTGGTCTCAGTGCATCCATAATGTGATCATTAACAGGTGATCTGTCCAATGCCAGACAACCAGTGACCATTAACACGTTTAATCTCTGCATTTGAATGCATTGTCTCTAGTGAATGAATCATCAGCCATCATAATTTAGCCTGTTTACTTTAAACCTGGGGGAAGAATGTGGGTTTGTTCATTGTTTAGCATTTGGAGAAAATAATAATAATATTCAGTTATGATTTAGTTAGAATTATGCTAATAATGTTTTCTATATTCTATGCTTTGACTCTGACAGTGTCGGTTCTTTTAGATTTATGCTCACTCCTGCTTTGACTACTCACATTCACATAGTCTATAGGATGTACTTATGTCCATACATCAATGTGTAGCAGGGGGGGACTTTTGAGGGAATAATAATAAAATATACTCAATGCCTACTATACTACTATACTAATAATAAAAACTCAATGCCTACTATACTACGCCACATTGTTTCCACTTTAACAATAGAAAGCACAGGTTTGTGTGACCAAGGTTGAGCATGGAAATAAGACATTTTGAGATTTCAAACAAAGGAATTGTATTCTCCTTTCCTTTTGTACACAAAGTAGTTATTCTTTTAAAATACTAATTCCACATCATATAAACAACCGAGATATACTATACCAGACATTTGGCTGGCGTACTGGAGGAGGAGCATGGAATAAGGGCATTTCTACTTACTAATTCACCAGGCAGCCAGTATGCTGATACATTTCTACTTACTAATTCACCAGGCAGCCAGTATGCTGATACATTTATACTTACTAATTCACCAGGCAGCCAGTATGCTGATACATTTATTCTTACTAATTCACCAGGCAGCCAATATGCTGATACATTTATACTTACTAATTCACCAGGCAGCCAGTATGCTGATACATTTATACTTACTAATTCACCAGGCAGCCAGTATGCTGATACATTTATACTTACTAATTCACCAGGCAGCCAGTATGCTGATACATTTAGGAAAGCCATGCCTTCAAACTCTTGTCCTCCTCAGATACGCCAACCTTACAGCAAGCTAGAGGATCCCCTGAATGAATGTAGCCCAGCCCTTTTAAACCCTGTCTGCAAATAAACCCCACCCTTAATTTGAAACAAGGAGCACCTGGCTGATGCTGCCATAGCAACAGATCTACCTGCTTACAAATGTATTATATTTAGGATATAGTTTAGATTAATTAAATATGAAGCTTACAAAGCAATATCAAAGTAATACCAGTTTATTTCTAGAATGCTGCATATAGCATGACCTGGGGGAGGAGTCAGTGAGGGGTTGAGCACATTCAGCAGTTTGTTACGTTGTAATTGGTGGCTGATGATTCTATTGTTCTCCTCTTTGGCCAATCAGTTAGTGGTTCCACCTCAGGCTCTCTAGTATAAGAACAGTGTGTAGTTGTCAGTTCTCCACAACTCCTCCAGGATAATCATTTCTGATCACATCTGACTGTGGACTCCAGACTTCAGCTGAAGATGAACTCTCTCGACCACAGCACAAACAATCCTGCTCAACAGGGAGGACCCAATGATCACCAACACCTCTGTAAGTTACTTACTGTGTTTATATGGAATAAGGATGCTTTTTTAATCTAGTCATGTTCATTTGTTTTGTTTTACTATTAGACTTGTCTAAAAAGAAGGTATCGTATTGTGTTTATTCGTTTTAGCTATATTCATTCCAGTAATAGTGTCCTCTAGTCTAAAACACATTTCCTTTGTCTTTGTTTCAAATGCAGTGTTGCATCATCAGCCTGGCTTCCCTGTTCTACCAGAGGTGAATGAACAAAGAAGCTTGGCTAAGCAAAAACACCACTGCTGTGATCAGTGTGGTAAACGCTTCCCTACAATGTCCCAACTTACCAGACACCAGAGAATTCACACTGGAGAGAAACCCTATGGATGTGATCAGTGTGGACAACAATTCTCTCAAATGACACAGCTTAAAATCCACCAGAGAATTCATACTGGAGAGAAACCCTATGGATGTGATCATTGTGGACAACACTTCTCTCAAATGGCCAGCCTTAAAAGCCACCAGAGAATTCACACTGGAGAGAAACCCTATGGATGTGATCAGTGTGGACAACACTTCTCTCAAATGTCCAGCCTTAAAAGCCACCAGAGAATTCACACTGGAGAGAAACCCTATGGATGTGATCATTGTGGAAAACGCTTCCCTAAAATGTCCAAACTTAAAATACACCAGAGAATTCACACTGGAGAGAAACCCTATGGATGTGATCAGTGTGGACAACATTTCTCTCAAATGTCCAGCCTTAAAATCCACCAGAGAATTCACACTGGAGAGAAACCCTATGGATGTGATCAGTGTGGACAACACTTCGCTATAATGGCCAGCCTTAAAATCCACCAGAGAATTCACACTGGAGAGAAACCCTATGGATGTGATCAGTGTGGACAACATTTCTCTCAAATGTCCAGCCTTAAAATCCACCAGAGAATTCACACTGGAGAGAAACCCTATGGATGTGATCAGTGTGGACAACACTTCTCTGAAATGTCCAACCTTAAAAAACACCAGAGAATTCACACTGGAGAGAAACCCTATGGATGTGATCAGTGTGGAAAACACTTCTCTCAAATGTCCAGCCTTAAAACCCACCAGAGAGTTCACACTGGAGAGAAATCAAAATAATGCCTTTTATTATTCAAATAATTTAGACTTCCACAAGGTTGTACACACTGGATTTAAACTGTTGACTGATTGTACTAATTTGAGCCACTGAAAATTTGCTGACACATGAATGGATGTTGATCCAAATGGTATTTTTTAACAATTGTCTAAACTGTTTGCAACTGTTTATATACATGCAACACATTGCATGTATATAAGCATGCTCATACTAGATTAATTGGATGGCGATGAAACAAATGTTTCCATGTATAGATGAATTGCAAGTAAACTTAACATACACTTTGAACGGACTGTTATTTTTAGTACTACTCCTCATTCACTGAGTCAATAGTTTACAGATCCATGACTAGATAAGAACAGTATAGGTGTATCCAGACCAAATGTAGGCTACTGTCTTCTGCCATGTTACAGATTCCCCACATTTGCTGTAGTTTACATTTAGATGATTTTAGATTTTAGTTTTTATTTAAATTTATTAGGATGAATTGAAAATGGAGGACCCTGATGTAAACTTATTTTTTATTTTTCCTCATATCAAGTTTTTTGTATTGACCTGTACTTTTGTTGAACTGTACCCATTCTACAAACTGAATAAAATGTTGAATCAATCGATTGTTTGTCCTTCATAAAAATATAGAATACAATTATTTTTTTGTGTTACTCAACACTAAAACAAACTGCCTATATCTTTAGTTATATGATGGATATTCAAAATGCTATTACGAAAGGTTAATAGACATACAGAGATCACTTGTTGACAGCCTATGTCCCAGAAGTCAAGGCGCATGTAAGTAAAGTAGGCTAATATGTTCTTAAATACAGTAGAGCCCAGGCCTCAATTCATACTGTTGATCAATTGTACTTTTAACACAATGCCCATTATGAAACAGTAATAATTATGTTAGCGAAGTAGGTATGGAGACACAGGAAGACCTCTGTTACTGAACAAACAATATATCAAAAACATCTCCCTACAGCACATTTGACATTTCACAAAGGAAGTTCTGTAGTGCTGCTGAAACTCATCAGAGTCAAAGAGGTGTAAACTGGTCTCAGTTCATCCATAACGTGATCATTAACAGGTGATCGGTCCAATGCCAGACAACCAGTGACCATTAACACGTTTAATCTCTGCATTTGAATGCATTGTCTCTAGTGAATGCAGCATCAGCCATCATCATTTAGCCTGTTTACATTTTAACCTGGGGTAAGAATGTGGGTTTATTTAGCATTTGAAAAAACAACATTGAATAAAAGCGCAGTCATCACAACCCTATTGAAACTAATTCCACACACCTGAGTGCTCCTCATTCCCTCAGAGCAACACAACCTGAACAATGACTTGAAGACTTAACGTTGTCCAGGTTTCCCAGGTTTACACAAATACAGTTGTGATGTCCTCACAATTACAGCAATTTACTGTGTGTGTGTGTGTGTGTGTGTGTGTGTGTGTGTGTGTGTGTGTGTGTGTGTGTGTGTGTGTGTGTGTGTGTGTGTGTGTGTGTGTGTGTGTGTGTGCAGTTGTGCACGCATCAATCATTAATGAGTTCTCTTCTCCATGGGTTGGTCACATCAGATGTCAGTGTGTAATATAATATTTTATGATCCCAGAATCCGCATCACTTATTTAGTCATGCTGAATTGTTCAGAGATACATTGATGTTGTTGGTCCTTGGTGGGGGGTATTTTTTGCCCCGAGCCTTCCAAACGCCCCCCCCCCCCTGCATCTGTCCAATAATATGAATGCATAAATAATATGATATATTATGATATGATGCTGTTGTTTTGTTCCCGTTTCTGAACACAACACAGGGGCAGGCTTTAGTGGACTCGTGGAAATATGCAGCATACCTTTAGTTAACCCATTCTGACCTGAGATCAGATTCTAACGAACAGAAGAATGGTGGTTCTTTAACGCATTTTGAGTTTTTGACCTGAGATCAGATTCTAAAAATGTCTGTTTGAAAATGACAGTTTTCTGAAAAAGCTATGTTCGATTTTTCAAAAATAGCAGACCTACAAGCTCGTAGCGCGCCACTCGGTGGCGCGCTATGAGCTTGTAGATCTGCTATTTTTCAATAGCTAAAGCGTAACATAATGCTAACACCAAAAGGGGTTCCCGCCCAGAATGGATTAAAGTGGATTGATTAAAATGCTGCTATTATTTTATGGCACTTTGTAACTTTGATGACAGATGATTAGCGCAGTAGTGGTTGTCAAAGTGGGGTCCGGGGACCCCCAGGGGTCCTTGAGGCAGTTCCAGGGCGTCGACCCCTCAGCTAAATGATAGTTTGGAACCAAATGGGGACCCTTATGGGTCTGTAACTGTGACTGTATACAAATGTGTCAGGGTCCATTTTGGTTCCATTTGTACACAATCAGAGTTACATTTATTTTACAATATAAATTGGGGGTCCCAGAGATATAAATGCCATTAAATGGGGGTCCGTAGCCTGATGCATATCAAACTGCAGGGGGTCCTTGAAATAAAAATGGTTGAGAATTACTGCTAGAGCCGTAAAAATCATCTATTTTGGGGGTCCCCGGCATATGTCTTCAAAGGGGGGTCTGCGGGCTGAATAGTGTCCATTTGGGGGTCCTTGACATGAAAAAGTCTGGATTAACGTCTGTAAGCACAACACAATGTTTGGTTTGTTATTATATAAATATACAGTAATGCATTTAACCCATTCTGACCTGAGATCACATTCTAAAAATGTCTTCTACATCCTGACAGTTTTCTGATAAAAAGCTATGTTTCTATGTCAGTCGTTCTTCGATTTTTCAAAAAATAGCAGACCTACAAGCTCATAGCGCGCCACTCGGTGGCGCGCTATGAGCTTGTAGATCTGCTATTTTTCAATAGCTAAAAGGGGTTCCCGCCCAAAATGTGTTAAAAGTGTGGATTGATTTGACATAATAACGAGTCAGCGACATGGCATTCCCAGAAAGAAACGATCGATTTAAAAAATAATAAAAACCCCATTTTGTCCATAACCTTTTTTTATACGGTATACACTGTAGATATACTGCAGATGGATAATAATAATATTGTTGTCGTTCTGCCAATTCCCCTTTGAGGGGGGAATACATTACCATGTCCCTGTCGATGCTATAATACCACAACAGTCGTTTTATTATTTTGTTTTATATTTTGTTACGACCATAGGTCGCAGTTTACTATGAAAACCTGCATGAGGCGTCCGTCACGCCTCGTGACACACTCCATTTATGGCTCCATTTATATGGCCAGTACAGAATTAATTCCATATGATGATCTGATCTCATCAAACCCTGTTTTAAAAATGCATAAATCTTTTGAAAATAGCTGTGAACTTAATTGTAGATGAGCCATTTTCATATAGCCGAAGGCGAAGGGCTGAAGTGGCTAATGCATGTTTTGTAATAATATGTAAATAGTAACCAAATGTTTTCAAATAATTCCAGTGGAATAAAATGTACAATATCTGCATCTTAGATGTAGTGGAGTATCATTTTTCGAGCGCGGTCGGGATCGTGGATTTCACAACGCCACGCCAGACTTCCCGGTCCTTCATTGCCATCCCCAGTTCCTGCTTACTGATGCCTGTGTCCCTATAGCGATGACATCATGTGTCCCTATAGCGATGACATCATGTGTCCCTATAGCGATGACATCATGTGTCCCTATAGCATCATGTGTCCCTATAGCGATGACATCATGTGTCCCTATAGCGATGACATCATGTGTCCCTATAGCGATGACATCATGTGTCCCTATAGCGATGACATCATGTGTCCCTATAGCGATGACATCATGTGTCCCTATAGCATCATGTGTCCCTATAGCGATGACATCATGTGTCCCTATAGCGATGACATCATGTGTCCCTATAGCGATGACATCATGTGTCCCTATAGCGATGACATCAGGGAACGACAGTTTTCTACCTCTGGTCTGCTTTGAGGCAGGACTCCAGAGAAGAAGGGAAGATCTGAAAACCCACCTTTTCAGACTCCATCATGGCCCATAGCACTTACCCTACCCCCTTAGATAGCACTTCCGTAGACTTAGATAGCATTTGATACAGACTTATAGCATGTTGTGTAGACAGCACTATAATTGCATTGTATATAGTCATAGCACGCCATAGTACATATGTATAGCATAGTAGTATATATGTATAGTGTATGTATAGTTTCATTATATAGATATTCCACTGTTACTTTCTTAGCTTACGCATGTTTCATGATAAATGCTGTTATGTGATGTATTCCCATGCTTTTGTTCTTGCTTAATGTAAATCGCTCTGGATTAAGAGCGTCTGCTAAATGCCTAAATTGTAAATTGTAATTGTAAGATATAACCTCATTGTCAGCTCTGTATAGCAGTGGCCGGCAAACTGTGTTCTTCTGGATCAGACCAGTGTAGAAAGTTTGCTGTATATTAGATCAGTCGATGGGTGGCTCTTCTCTTCAAGACAGATGTTGTGCTCTCATTAGAAGGCGGTGTACGTGCCATCCAACTGTTTCTCTAGTTTCTTTGAAAGAAATGTCTCAGAGCCATAGAGTAGAATCGGCTCGACGGTCGTCCTAAATATGTTTTACTTTCAACGTCTTATACTAAGCTGGGATGACCATGTCGTTGCAGGCTGACCCCATCATATTATCGACTGGACATCATGACTCAACCACTTACCGATGACCCTGACCACTGCCCGATGACCCTGACCACTGCCCGATGACCCTGACCACTGCATGGCGCTCTGAGCTGCAGGAGAATGGCTGGACATGACTCAACCACTTCACGATGGCCCTGACCACTGCAAGGCGCTCTGAGCTGCAGGAGAATGGCGACTGGACAATGACTCAACCACTTCACGATGGCCCTGACCACTGCATGGCGCTCTGAGCTGCAGGAGAATGGCTGAGTATCAGTAGCATGGAGAGCATCACATTTATCTCAGAGAGAGAGAGAGAGAGGTTTGTTCCCCTGTGCCCAACCTTTTCTTCATTTTAGATTTAAGTTATGCATACAGTCGTAGTGTGAGACAAGGGGATGCAATGCTCTATCTATAGGATCTTAACCCATTCTGAACGGGAACCCCTTTTGGTGTTAGCATCATGTTATGCTTTAGCTATTGAAAAATAGCAGATCTACAAGCTCATAGCGCGCCACCGAGTGGCGCGCTACGAGCTTGTAGGTCTGCTATTTTTGAAAAATCGAAGAACGACTGACATTTTTAGAATCTGTTCTCAGGTCAGAATGGGTTAATCATCAGACCAGTGTGTGTCCAGTGGAAACCTCGTATGAATCTGATCTCAGGTCAGAATGGGTTAAGGGAACTTCCACATATAGTATTTGCATTATGTATTGGAAGAAAAGCTACTTGATGCATCACGTGCACATGCTGTACAGTGTGTGCGTGTGCACGTGCAGTGTGCGGACACAAAGCTAAAATTGGTAAATAATGGTTGGTGTCTGTCCGACAGCAACGATGTATGTGACATTCAAACCAGGAAGTGTTTCCATTAACTGTATATACAGTATACAATATATAACTTAAATGGATCATTTAGATTATGCTGCTGGCATATTTAACTGTTGTTCTTTTGCGGAGGACATAGTTCTAATGCAACCGTTTAACAAAATGGGATGCTTTGAAAGGAACATCAAAGGAAGGAAGGAAGAAAACTCGTTACCGGCGGCGGAGGCGCACATCGTTTATTTTTGCGTGATTCATTTCTCTCAAACGGCTTCAAAACGGACAAGCC
>NC_139709.1:4746452-4747675 GCF_964188405.1 Protomyctophum parallelum
TTTTAAGAACATGAGCATGTCGTCATGCTCAGCTGTCAGCTTGTTGCGCTGTTCCGTCTCTCGTCTAAGATGTTGACGCTAATCATGCTAAAGATTAGCTTGCATGGAGCTAAGGCTGAAACTTTGCTGCTGTGTTGCCACGGTGGCGAATCCATTTTTGCACTCGGCTGTTGGGTCTTTTTTGTTTTAGAATATATAATACTCCCATGCGGGAGCGGCTGTCAATGTGGCTTTCTCCACACTGAGTAGCAGCGCGCAGTAATAGCTAGTGGCTAGCCTAGCAGCCTGCACTGTGCAAGACTGCCACTGTGATGTGTGACTGGGGCTGCCAATGCCTCTGTAGCGCACACTGCTGGAGGAATAAAGTCTGGAGTGGAGTACTAGATGGACTGGAGTGGAGTGCTTGCAGTGCTTGGAATGGATCGGGTCATTTTCGCTGTAGTCCGATCGATCCGATCACGTTTTTTGGCTGATATCGACCCGATATCCGATCCGCGGCATCCCTTTATATACAAATACCAAACTATTTTACATGTCATAAAAAAGATAATCAGATGCTGTAAGGTATTAAGTGACTTGAAAATGTTCAAGTCAAGAGGGCTCAAGTCAAGTCAAGTCTCAAGTCCTTGGCGTTCAAGTCAAGTCAAGTCTCAGTCTTTGGCATTCAAGTCCCAAGCAAGTCCAAGTCTATTTTTGATTTGATCAAGCAAGTCTAAAGTCATCAAAATCGGGACTCGAGTCCAAGTCGAGTCTCGAGTCTCGAGTCCAAGTCCCCACCTCTGGAGGGTACCTACCCTAGGGGACACGGGAGGAACATGCAAACTCCACACAGAAAGGCCCTTTCGCCAACCCCGCCTTCGGGTAAAACAACACACTATTAATCAGACAGTGTGTGTGTGTAGTGTCCAGTGGAAACCTCGTATGAATCTGATCTCAGGTCAGAATGGTTAATCAGCAGTGTGTGTCCAGTGGAAACCTCGTACGAATCTGATCTCAGGTCAGATGGGTTAAAGTGTCGAGCGACGGTGGGGCTCTCAGCTTCCATTGCCACCTATTTCCTCTCAAGAGGGCACACATTTCAAGTGTTTTTTTTTGTTTGCATTGCGATGTGATCATTCAAGCCATGTTTTATTTGGAATCGTACTGGAAATAGTAACTATATGACGAGGAAGAAGCCTATAGTGACTTGAAAATGAAACTAAACATTAATAGAGACGTATTGT
>NC_139709.1:4747875-4842875 GCF_964188405.1 Protomyctophum parallelum
CCGCTCCCAGCCAGCCCTCTGAGTAAAGAAACAGCAGCCTATAGGCCCCGCTCCCAGCCAGCCCTCTGAGTAAAGAAACAGCAGCCTATAGGCCCCGCTCCCAGCCAGCCCTCTGAGTAAAGAAACAGCAGCCTATAGGCCCCGCTCCCAGCCAGCCCTCTTTGCCATAACTCACAGGAACCGTTCACTATGTCTCTCGTACCGCCTCCAGCGTTCACAGCTCCTCTGGGAATTAACTCCAGATCCTCCATAAAGCCATCGCAGGCCAGGCCTCGTACACATCGTTTCTACAGGATGGCAGCAGCATATATATATATATACGTTCGAGTGTGTGGGATAGCAAAAGCAACTGAAAAGTATTTGTGCCCTTGATAATGTATTTTATAAATCTTTATACGCACGCACGCACGCACGCACGCACGCACGCACGCACGCACGCACGCACGCACGCACGCACGCACGCACGCACGCACGCACGCACGCACGTGTTTCAGGGATGGGGAGAGTCTGGTATGAAACCTGGAGTATCTCACGACGTGCCTCACGGCAGCCCAGCCTGTGGGATGACACCTCATGTCGGTCCTCGGGGTGAACACTGGCGTCGCACGCTTGGCTCGCCGCGCTCCACTCCAGTGCTCTCCGCAGGTTCCCGGGTCTTCCCGGGTCACAGAGCACCAACGCCAGGCAGGAATACGCTTTCACACCCTGCTGCTCTGTTTTCCTCCTGAGCGCTACATCTCTGCTTCTCCATATTCTCTGCTCTCTTTTTCGCCCGTGACCCAAAAGAAAGATTTGACGTTTGCCCAAAAACGGGACCCAAACGCGTTGCTTCATGTCCATCGTTATGAGCTTGTAGATCGGCTATTTTCACTACTTCTCAAACGTTTGTTTTCTCATTTATGTTCTGCAGTGAGACGGCAGAACAAAAGCCACCTTATTAGCATTTGAATGCCCATGGGCGGCTGCCCAACACCTATCTTGGCCCAAGCGCCCCCAACCCCCCGTAGAGGTAATGTATGTGACTACGTGCAAGACAACATGTCCACTGAGGAAGGGACATTTCAGTCAGGACAGTGGGTGCATATTCTGCATATTGATATTGGCTTATTATTTTGCCCATGGGTGCTTCTGCGCCTGAGCACCCGCGGAGTTTAGCTATTTAGCTATTGTTGAGATTAGTGGGATCTAATGCAGGATTATATACCTCACGGTTTTGGGGGGAAATGGAAGTGTTAATTTATGCCCCCCAACCCCCCCCCCCCCCCCCCACCCACCCACCTTCTTTTTTACATTAGAAAGTTTCACTTTTTGCAAGCAAGGACTTCAAAAACTTCTTCAGCGCTCCTATAGACATGTTTTGCGCGCTGCCATTCACGTCCTTGTTTACGGCGAGGAAGAGTTGAGATGTGGGATCGATGATGGAAGTTTATCCCTCGCGGCTTTGGTGGGAAATGGTTCTGCAAATGAGCTCATTACAGGACTGTAATTGGTTCATAATAACTCTTTCTGTTGTACAGGATTGTGGTGAAGCAGCGTTGCATGCTGGGTACAAAGGCAACGGCATGGCAGACTAGTTGAATGCCTGATGGTTCTGTCCAACACTATGATGTGATGGTTCTGGTTCTCAGAGCCCAGTGTGTGTGTACCGTTTTAAACACAAGCTGTGTTAGAATAGGCTCGCTAACAGCTAGTGGTACCATTTAGTCTAGTGATAATGTTTTCTATAAAGCGACATGACCGTCTGGTGGACCTGGTCTCAGACAAGATCAGAGAAGTACAGGACAGGACAACAAGAATGTATAAACACAGCACTGTAAAAATAGACTGGTTTGATCACAACGACACACATGTCAATTCACTACAAAATATTCCAAATACCCCAGATATTGTGTTCATCAATGAAATTAGAAAAACTGTCACTATATTTGAAATAGGCTGCCCATTTGATTTGTATATGGACACTTGTTTTACATCCAAACTTATGAAATATCAGCTTCTGGTGGAACGTATTATGGCCTTGGGATATAACTGTCAACTTATTGTCCTTGTATTTGAAAGTCTGGGCCATGTCCATAAACTTGTGCTCAGGGGTCTGCAATTGGGTGGATTGCTAAAAACAAATGCAAAAAAGCTGGCTAAATACTGTTCTGTCTCAGCTACTATGGGCAGTCTGTCTGTCTGGAGAAGGCGTTGTTTCATTTATCCCTAGGTGGCTTAAAAAACCCAAAACAAACATCCTGTCTAGTAGTGTCAAGTAATAGTATGTCAACAAATGTGCTATATATATATTTTTTTCTCTTCTTTCCCCTCTGTGTGTTAAGCATGTGCAGCAGTTATATCTGGTTGGACCATATAATGTATAACCTAATTCTGATCAGTGTTTGGGTCTATTGTATTACGCCTCTTGTGCAGATCCAAATAAAATAAATCAAATGTGTGTGTGTGTGTGTGTGCGTGTGTGTGTGTGTGTGTGTGTGTGTGTGTGTGTGTGTGTGTGTGTGTGTGTGTGTGTGTGAGAGAAACACTGTCACATATTCTTAATGGCTGTATATAAGGGAATGTGCATTGCTAGGCACGACAGAATTGTTGACCTATTAGCTAAAGGACATAAATTCATTTGTTTCATCATCTGCCTAAATGTATAAGCACGGGGGAGGGGGGGGGGGGGGTCGTATATGTTTGTGTGTTTACTTGCATACATGTAATGTAATGTAATGAAAAAATGTAAGAACGAAAAAGCACTCACGTGTTTCAACTGCCATGTCCATGCACAATAATGAAAATTATGCTTTCTCTGATGTCACAGCTAATATTACACCAGATATTGTTGTTGTTGATGAGGACAGTAGAGAAGTGACCATTTTGGAAGTGGCATCATGTACATTTGACCACAGTCTGGAAGAGGCATTCCTTAGCAAGGTGCTTAAGTACCAGCGTCTTAAGGATGCTATTATACAGCTAGAGTGCGTGCGTGCATGTGTGTGTGTGCTGACAGCCATGGCGCTGACCTGCCGGGCGAGGTTAAGAGGCAGTGACTGGGTCCTGTCCTGTGGGTCCTGTGGGTCCTGTGGGTCCTGTGGGTCCTGTGGGTCCTGTGGGTACTGTGGGTCCTGTGTTGCTCCGTCCCCCGCTGAGAAGTTCTGCTTATGACAAACAATTATCATTCATTACCGCTGGCTGTCAGTGACCCAGTCCATCCATCTGTCAGTGACCCAGTCCATCCATCTCTCAGCTTTACCCTCTCTCTCTCTCTCTCTCTCTCTCCCTCTCTCTCTCTCTCTCTCTCTCTCTCTCTCTCTCTGCATCTCTCTATCTCTCACCCATCCCCCCCCCTCCCTCTAACCTGACCTGTTTTCCTGGATGCCCTTCAGTGATTGGTGCACAGGCTGTCATCCTGTCAGCACTCCGTCAGCCTATCGATTCAGAGATCTTTGCCCATGCTGTGGACCACTGCATGCATGCCAATTTGTCTTCATGCCTTTCTCCTTCCTCTCTCTGTCTCTCTCTGTCTCTCTCTGTCTCTCTCTCTCTCTCTCTCTCTCTCTCTCTCTCTCTCTCTCTCTCTCTCTCTCTCTCTCTCTCTCTCTCTCTCTCTCTCTCTGTTAAGCTGGCCATTCGGAAAGCGAGGGAGAATAAGGTGCAGGTGTTTTCGGGGTCGGTTGATCCCTTGTTGATGGCAGAGGGGATAATGGCAGCTCGCCCTAAAGTAGAGAATGCCTACTACGACTGTGGCTCAGGAGGTAGAGCAGGTCGTCCAATGAGCCATGGGTTGGCGGTTCGAATCCCGGCTCCTCCTCCTGTCTACATGTCGAAGTGTCCTTGGGCAAGACACTGAACCCCTAATTGCTCCCGATGTGCTAGTTGGTGCCTTGCATGGCTTCTGCTGCAATCGGTGTATGAATGTGTGTGTGAATGGGTGAATGTAATGCACCATCTATGTAAAGCGCCTTGGATAAAGGTGCTATATAAATGCACCATTTACCATTTACTACAGTCTGGTGGGGGACATTGTGTAGAAGAGGCTGTATTCTCTATTGACGGCACAGGTTTCTATTTTACTTCTGTTACTTTAAATCTCTAACAATTATATAGACACCCCGTGGTTATAATCAACTGACTGTACTGAGAGAAAGACTTAAAGAGGTCTTGGAAATCAATCTCTGTCTCTCTCTCTCTCTCACACACGCACATGCGCATGCACGCGCACACACACACACACACACACACACACACACACACACACACACACACACACACACTGTTTGTACCTCTAACCAGATTTGGCACGGAGATAAATAATCTATCCGGAACTTTATTCCACTGTGACTGCAGGAATACATACATATTTATCATTTTCAGAAAGTTAAAAAAATAAATAAAAAATAAAGGTGCCAGTAGTGATTATAGAAGTATACTGATGTCATTGAGATATTAATGATTTATATTTCACTTTAAAGTTGTGCACAGTAAAGTGCATCTCGTATTCTGTTCAAAGTGTCTCGATCGTTCTGAGAATAATTCAGTGAAATGAATATTATGTTCTCTGGGATGTATTATTATATATTAATTATAACATATATATAACAATTACGTTATTAACCACTTAACCCATTCTGGGCGGGAACCCCTTTTGGTGTTTTAAACATTGTTGTAATTTAGCTATTGGAAAATAGCAGATCTACAAGCTCATAGCGCGGCACCGAGTGGCGCGCTACGAGTTTGTATAGGTCTGCTATTTTTTTAAAGTCGTGAAAATGGGGCCGCAAATCATTGAATATATATTTCAGAGCGAACATTTTTAACTAAAATATTTGCTTCTGGGGAAGGGGGGGGGGGGGGGGGGTCCCTGGAACTACATATTCTGAGATGGGGGTCCGTGTCCCAATAGAGATAATTCTGGGGGTCCTTGACATGAAAAAGGTTGAGCACCACTGTCATAGAAACATGAGTTTTTCAGAATTCTTTTACGATTTAGAACACTTTCTTTTTTATCGACCTCAGTCCAAAATTGGTTAAACCCCAGACGTTGTCGAGCGGCGTTCCCCTGCAGGGCTCCGTACTAGTGTCTGGTCGGTTTTGCCTCCATGTCGTGGCTGTAAAGGGCTTCAAGCTCACAGGTCGTTAACCCATTCTGACCTGAGATCAGATTCATATGAGGTTTCCGCTGGACACACACTGGGTCTGATTATAACCCATTCTGACCTGAGATCAGATTAAAAAAAAATGTCAGTCGTTCTTCGATTGTTCAAAAATAGCAGACCTACAAGCTCGTATCGCGCCACTCGGTGGCGCGATATGAGCTTGTAGATCTGCTATTTTTCAATAGCTATAAAGCATGACATGATGCTAACACCAACATGGGTTCCCGTTCAGAATGGGTTAATGTGAGCTTGTCTATTTTTCTGCCAAGGTCTTCCCAGAATACTGATGCCCGTCTGCCAACTTCCACTGTAACACTATCGGTACTGGTGGAAAGTATGGCTACTGTACTATACTATATACAGTGAGTAAAATGTTGAGGTATTTGTATTTGAAATTGGAGTATTTCCAATTTCCAATAGTTTTATTTCTACTCCACTGTATACATCTCAGAGGCAAATATTGTATATACAGTCTCCACTACATTTATTTTTTAGTTACTATAGTTACTTTGATTTTTATTCCAAAACATAGGCTATAGTACATTTTGGCTGCCATTTGAAAATAGCCGATCTACAAGGCATTGTGAGCTTGTAGATCGGCTATTTTGGGTGGGTGGTTTTTTGGAGGGTAGGGTAGGTAGGGAGGGGCAGTTGTGACGGGTGCCCCTGCAGACAAACAAGTCAAAGGCACCGCTCACTTCACACAAGTGTAATTTGTTTTTGCCGTTTTTATGAATTTGTCAGATTTTTGAGGGGCCCTTCCTATACACAGGTTTAATGTTTGTCTGTTTGAGGGGCCCTTCCTATACACAGGTTTAATGTTTGTCTGTTTGAGGGGCCCTTCCTATACACAGGTTTAATGTTTGTCTGTTTGAGGGGCCCTTCCTATACACAGGTTTAATGTTTGTCTGTTTGAGGGGCCCTTCCTATACACAGGTTTAATGTTTGTCTGTTTGAGGGGCCCTTCCTATACACAGGTTTAATGTTTGTCTGTTTGAGGGGCCCTTCCTATACACAGGTTTAATGTTTGTCTGTTTGAGGGGCCCTTCCTATACACAGGTTTAATGTTTGTCTGTTTGAGGGGCCCTTCCTATACACAGGTTTAATGTTTGTCTGTTTGAGGGGCCCTTCCTATACACAGGTTTAATGTTTGTCTGTTTGAGGGGCCCTTCCTATACACAGGTTTAATGTTTGTCTGTTTGAGGGGCCCTTCCTATACACAGGTTTAATGTTTGTCTGTTTGAGGGGCCCTTCCTATACACAGGTTTAATGTGTGTCTGTTTGAGGGGCCCTTCATACACAGGTTTAATGTTTGTCTGTTTGAGGGGCCCTTCCTATACACAGGTTTAATGTTTGTCTGTTTGAGGGGCCCTTCCTATACACAGGTTTAATGTTTGTCTTTAGGGGCCCTTCCTATACACAGGTTTAATGTTTGTCTGTTTGAGGGGCCCTTCCTATACACAGGTTTAATGTTTGTCTGTTTGAGGGGCCCTTCCTATACACAGGTTTAATGTTTGTCTTTAGGGGCCCTTCCTATACACAGGTTTAATGTGTGTCTGTTTGAGGGGCCCTTCCTATACACAGGTTTAATGTGTGTCTGTTTGAGGGGCCCTTCCTATACACAGGTTTAATGTTTGTCTGTTTGAGGGGCCCTTCCTATACACAGGTTTAATGTTTGTCTGTTTGAGGGGCCCTTCCTATACACAGGTTTAATGTGTGTCTGTTTGAGGGGCCCTTCCTATACACAGGTTTAATGTTTGTCTGTTTGAGGGGCCCTTCCTATACACAGGTTTAATGTTTGTCTGTTTGAGGGGCCCTTCCTATACACAGGTTTAATGTTTGTCTGTTTGAGGGGCCCTTCCTATACACAGGTTTAATGTTTGTCTGTTTGAGGGGCCCTTCCTATACACAGGTTTAATGTTTGTCTGTTTGAGGGGCCCTTCCTATACACAGGTTTAATGTTTGTCTGTTTGAGGGGCCCTTCCTATACACAGGTTTAATGTTTGTCTTTTTGAGGGTCCCTTCCTATACACAGGTTTAATGTTTGTCTTTTTGAGGGTCCCTTCCTATACACAGGTTTAATGTTTGTCTGTTTGAGGGGCCCTTCCTATGCACAGGTTTAATGTTTGTCTTTAGTTCAAAGTTTGTTTAGTAAACGCATTGACAATGAAGGGAACATTTACGCCATCATGTGTCATTTACCTCATATTGTCTCTTTGTCGTTAATGGCGTTGTAATGTTTGTGTTGGCACCGTTTGTTTTAAATCACCTAATCAACATGACTGAGTTAGACTTTAATATATTAGCGCCCCTCACTTCACACGGGTGTGATTTGTATTATTTATATTTCCTTCTTTATCGTCGGCACGCTTTTATCATGTCGGCGTCGTCGGGTTGTTATTGTTTGGTTGTCATGGCTGCCAGTTCCCACCTGATGTCGTGTGTGAGCTCAGACTGCTCCAGACCGTACTGGGTAAATGCTAGCTTACATAATGTCTTGAGGCTAGGACTGAAGTCTAAGACATGCAGGTCATTAGGTGTTCTTAGTCCTCCAAAGAGGATGATACGATCTCCCACCTTGCATACAGCAGCAAATCTCATACATGGGACCGGGAGCTTTCCCTTGGGCTCAACCTTCTTCCAGGAGAAGGTCTCTGGACTGAATCTCCACACATCATTATTGTCCCAGCCACCAAATATGTACAGCTCTCCATTGTAGGTAAATGCTGAATGATAGTGTACTTCTGGATGAGGCTGTGGAGATGGTGTGCTCAGACAGAGGTTGGTCTCTGTGTCAAACACTCTGAGGTCGTCATAGCCCCCAAATACAAACATCTTTGTCCCGATGATGGTGGCAGAGTGAAAGTATGTAGCAGTAGGTTGAGTTCCTCTGGTGTTAATTAAAGTCCAGACCATTGTGCTGGTGTCCAACTTGTACATGTCATTATTAGTCCATCCAGTCAGCTTGTTGGCTCCTCCATTTATAAACATGACCTTCTCCAACACACAGGCTGAGTGGTAGCTCCTCCCCTTTGGAACAGTCCCAGAAACCCTGGGTTTGAACCATCTGTGGGCGTCAACATCAAATGCATAAAGCACATTGCAGTAAGGAATCCCTCCCCAGATGTAGACTATATCTTCAACCAACACAGCTGTGTGGCCAGAGCGCCTGGATGGAACCTCTAGGTGGCGTCCTCCTCCTCTTCCTGGGGTCAGCTTCCTCCAGCATAAAGACACTGTGTTGAAGACGTGAACATCAATGGGATCACTGTCTCCTCCAAAGCAGTACAGCTTGTCCTGCAGCACCACAGCTGGACAGAGACATCCCTCTGCTCCTCCTTTCAGATGGACGGTCCAGCGGATCATTCTAACGTCAGGTTGTTCTTGCTTCTCTGTCCCACAATGCAGTTCTGTCTCTCCGTCTCTGTCCCAGAATGCAGCTCTGTCTCTCCGTCTCTGTCCCACAATGCAGTTCTGTCTCTCCGTCTCTGTCCCAGAATGCGGGTGTGTCTCTCCGTCTCTGTCCCAGAATGCAGCTCTGTCTCTCCGTCTCTGTCCCACAATGCAGTTCTGTCTCTCCGTCTCTGTCCCAGAATGCAGTTCTGTCAACCACACGCTATTTCTTATATCTCTACAGTGGTACAAACGTCATGTGACGCCTCTGGCCAATCCCTGAAGCCGGTGTGTTGCGTCAGCCAGACATACCGTAGTCTATCTGTGTCCGTCACTCAGGGAAAAGACTCCAGTTTTCAGTGTGACTCTGTGTGTGTCTATCAAAAGATAGAGACCGAACCGGAGCGTTGATATATTATTGATTTCAGTTAATTACTAGTATTACAATGTTATTGTCTTCTCTTTTTTATGTCCAATGTATTTGTATTTAATTCAGGATTCCAATTTAAAAATGGCAAAAAAAAGAATCAGGATTTTAATTCAAATATAGCAAAAATTGCTGATCTACAAGCTCAAAACGCGTCGCAGTGCGACGCGTTTTGAGCTTGTAGATCGGTTATTTTTGCTACGACATTAATATGCAATGTGGTCCCACTGGAGTGAGTGTGGAAATATTGTGGCCCTCTCTATCGTCAATTGTTGCCCACCTCTGAGCTAAAGCATGACATGATGCTAACACCAAAATGGGTTCCCGTTCAGAATGGGTTAATGTAATGATAATTGCTATATATGCATGCCTATAGGAAAAACCTGATAATGAATTATGCATGAGATAAAACATTAACTACCAGGTCACCAAGTCTCGCTTCCCCCTCAAATCTCACCAGTACGATCATTAGCACAATTAATGATAATTAATAAATCTCCCTCTGACACACCAGTACGCTCATTAGCACAATTAATAATAATAATTAATAAATCTCCCTCTGACATACCAGTACGCTCATTAGCACAATTAATAATAATAATTAATAAATCTCCCTCTGACACACAACAGTATACGCTCATTACCACAATTATTATTAATAATAATTAATACATCTCCCTCTGACATCAGACCGCTACGCTCATTAGCACAATTAGCATTTTGGATTTGGCAAAATGCCACACATTATATTTGTGATTCCTCTCTTGAGGAGGGTCTTATACCCACAGTGGTGTAAAGTAACTAGGCCTACCTTTACTCAATTACAAATTTGAAAATGTATAAAGGGTGAAGTGGTTAATGTATGTTTTTTTAATAATACTCAAAATCTATACAAAGTAACTAGTAACTGAATATGTCAAATAATAGTTGTAGTGGAGTACAATATTTGGCCTCTGTGATGTAGTGAAAATATCAAAACATTGTACTTATAAGTGCAGCACTTGAGTAAATGTACTTGTAGTTACTTTCCCCCACTGGCATTACTCATCACGTGCTTAACCCATTCTGAACGGGAACCCATTGTGGTGTTAGCATCATGTTATGCTTTAGCTATTGAAAAATAGCAGATCTACAAGCTCATAGCGCGCCACCGAGTGGCGCGCTACGAGCTTGTAGATCTGCTATTTTTGAAAAATCGAAGAACGACTGACATTTTTTAGAATCTGATCTCAGGTCAGAATGGGTTAATCAGACCAGTGTGTGTCCAGTGGAAACCTCGTATGAATCTGATCTCAGATCTGAGGGTTAAAGACAAAAACACAGACACCTTGCGTATCAACTTTCATCATTTTAATATAAGAACATTTACATCCTCTTTAAAACACTGAGAGAAACAAATATTTCTGATCTTCAAACCCAGGGGAATAAAAAGCGAGTCAAAGAGTTGACTATAGTAGTTATTATAGGCATAATGTCAGGACCGGTTTGTGTTGTTTTGTCGTAGTATGGTTTAGCATCTTTATGTACAGTTTAAAAATACAGAAGAAATTATATAAAAAAAACACATCGTCAGATCACCACGGTTAGATTGTAGCAGTGGCGTGCACAGATAGACACTAGGGGGTGCTAGAGCAATGTGCCCTTTTGCTGTTAGCATTATGTTATGCTTTAGCTATTGAAAAATAGCAGATCTACAAGCTCGTAGCGCGCCACCGAGTGGCGCGCTACGAGCTTGTAGGTCTGCTATTTTAGAAAAATTGAAGAACGACTGACATAGAAACATAGCTTTTTCTAGAAAACTGTCAGGATGTAGAAGACATTTTTAGAATCTGATCTCAGGTCAGAATGGGTTGAGGCAACACGTGCTATAGGTGCCCTTTTTTCACTTGAGCACTGCCTGCCCCTCTAAATGTCTGTGCACGCCACTGGATTGTAGAACAACTTTATCTTTTCTAAAGGCCCATTATTGGTTCGGCATTTGTAGCCATGACGGAACATCGACAGCCTCGCAGAGACCCCAAAACTCAAGAATATTTTGTTATCGTTGGATGAGATTTTGTCCACAATTCCATGCTTGTATTAATTGATTGATGTTATTCGTACCATAATAGGAGAGATATAACAGGCAAAACGATCGAAATAACAATTCTTCTACATTCTCCAATTGTGTGCAGGACTTCTTGTGAATTAAGTAATGCAGATGTTTTAACCGTAATTCAACTCCCGAGAGCGTGACATGAAACCAAATGTACCCGTACGGGATAAACTAGCATGTTTTATCAGTTCAGTCCTGCCTGCACCATCACCACCACCCCCCCCCCCTACCCCACACGTTGGACCAGCTACAGTACTGTACTGTAGCAAGATGGCCGCCAGGGTAACGACGCCAGATAGACTCCGCCTTGCACCATCTAGCCTTTATATATATGCCTATGGCTCGAACCACTTAAAACCTCATGTACAGTACTGTCCTTCGTATAGCACGTCCACTAGCAAATATGGCAGATCTACAAGCTCACAAACACAGCACGTGTCCCGATAGGTTGTGAGCTTGTAGTACCTGATGTTTTCACTGTATATAACATGCCCCTAGAATAGGGACACTGACTGCAGGGTGTGTGAATAAAACAAACTTTAGGTGTGTCATCATCTGTTAAAAAATAATAATACAAACTTTTCACGCTAAAGCGACATATTGCATTTAATCGCATTTAACCCATTCTGAACGGGAACCCATTTTGGTGTTAGCATCATGTCGTGCTTTAGCTATTGAAAAATAGCAGACCTACAAGCTCATAGCGCGCCACCGAGTGGCGCGCTACGAGCTTGTATGTCTGCTATTTTTAGAAAAATCGAAGAACGACTGACATTTTTAGAATTTGATCTCACTCAGGTCAGAATGGGTTAATCATCAGACCAGTGTGTGTCCAGTGGAAACCTCGTATGAATCTGATCTCAGGTCAGAATGGGTTAATTAATCGGTAGATGACAGATTGACTTGCACAAAGGCTGCCTTTGTTTACCCATAATGCGTGCCGCGAAGAGAGGGTGGCAAATCTGGAGCACGTTGTCTTCTGAGGCGTAGCGGAGGAGGAGACGGTGTAGCCTATACTGTTCACGGATAACACATCACATTACACACACCGTTTGGTCAACGTGTTCTGAGAGCCTTAAGGAACTGAGAGAGAGAGAGAGAGAGAGAGAGAGAGAGGAGTGCAGATGTCTAGAGAGAGAAGCGACAGCCGGTGGGAGGATGATGGCGGAACTGAACAGAGATGCTTCGCTATAAAAGGGGTTAGACGTGCAATCGTCGTTTGGCAGCCTCATGTGACACCCAGAGAAAGCAAACAAAAAACAAACAAACTAAAAAAGTAAAATTAATTTACATTCAGCACTTCAGGTTCTAGATGAGAATTCTGTGACTTCACTGTTTTAATGAGTTGTGGACCTCTGTGTGATTTCTATTATCGGTATCCTGCAGTAAACCTTGCATCGCAAAAGTTGGCCTTTGTGTGTGTGTGCGTGCGCGTGTGTGTGTGTGTGTGTGTGTGTGTGTGTGTGTGTGTGTGTGTGTGTGTGTGTGTGTGTGTGTGTGTGTGTGTGTGTGTGTGTGTGTGTGTGTGTGTGTGTGTGTGTGTGTGTGTGTGTGTGTGTGTGTGTGTGTGTGTGTGTGTGTGTGCGCGTGCGTGCGTGTGCGTGTGCGTGTGCGTGCACGCGCGTGCGTGTGTGTCCTGTATAGACCGCTGACATTGTGGATATTATGTGTTTCGTGATGAGAGAGAGAGAGAGAGAGAGCGGAGCCAAGCTGAGCCAGTAGAATTGCATTATATAAAAAATAATGTCAACCACGGCGTCAATTGGAATGTTAACACTTTTCACTTCCAGCATACAGTAACAAGCTGGTGGACTGTATACTGAGTTCATACAGTAACAAGCTGGTGGACTGTATACTGAGTTCATACAGTAACAAGCTGTTGGACTGTATACTGAGTTCATACAGTAACAAGCTGTTGGACTGTATACTGAGTTCATACAGTAACAAGCTGTTGGACTGTATAGTGAGTTCATACAGTAACAAGCTGTGGACTGTATACTGAGTTCATACAGTAACAAGCTGTTGGACTGTATAGTGAGTTCATACAGTAACAAGCTGTTGGACTGTATAGTGAGTTCATACAGTAACAAGCTGTTGGACTGTATAGTGAGTTCATACAGTAACAAGCTGTTGGACTATATACTGAGTTCATACAGTAACAAGCTGTTGGACTGTATAGTGAGTTCATACAGTAACAAGCTGTTGGACTGTATAGTGAGTTCATACAGTAACAGGTTTCTGCAGCACACTCACCAATGCAGTGTGCAGTATATGTGACCAGTGCCAGTGATTTAAACCACAAGTCGGCTATAATGAAACTTCACATTATACCAAATTAGATTCTCTCTTTTTTTTGGTGGTTTTCGTTTTTAGTCAAATTAAAACAGTTGGAATGTTAAAGAATGTTTTTATTCCATCAGAAAGTCGTTTTAGTGTCATTAAGTTGTTGTAATTACGTTGCAAAAATGTCTCTATAATGTAAGACTATTTTCCGTATTTTGGGGGTGTGAACATTCCTGCACGTATTTACATAGAGCTGTTTCGATTGGCCATACCTATGTATTGTTCTCCAGTTTCACGTAGCCGATCACCGCCCATAAGTACAACGTATTCAGGCTGTCAGTAAACACAACATCATTCTTGTTGTTTGTTTGTGATCATGGCTAGTAACTTTGAATTGGAACGCTTGCTTAACGCTTTGTATGTATATATAGTCACTGGTACTGAGATTGAAGGCAATTCAGAATATTTATGTTTGCCAACATGTATAGCTTAACCCATTTAGACCTTAAAGAAAATGTATTTTCTGAAAGAAAACATGTTTCTATGTCAGTTGTTAATTCTCAAACATATTCACGTCAAGGAATCCCAAATATAATATGACATTGGCTGCCGACCCCCCATCTGAAAATATGTAGTTCCAGGGACCCCTCCCAGTATAGCAAAGATTTGAGTTATAAACCTCGCTCTGAAAGAACATATATTCAATGATTTCAGGCACATTTTCACGATTAAAAGAAAATAGCAGACCTACAAGCTTGTGGCGCGCCACTCGGTGGCACGCTATGAGCTTGTAGATCTGCTATTTTTCAATAGCTAAATTATAACGTTGTTAATGTTTAAAACACCATTTGACTTCCTATTCCTCAAACAAGATCAGTTTTCTGTTCGGACCAACAGTGAAACTAATCGGCTTACCTCAAATGTAAAACATAATAATACTAATAATAATAATACAAAAAAACAATCATCTAATGTGAAATGCTTATATCAATAATTTGATATAAACGGTCTGCATGACCAAAGTAACGGTTGCATTGTTGCGTCTGTTAGCCCATTCTGACCGGGAACCCATTTTGGTGTTAGCATCATGTTATGCTTTAGCTAGTGAAAAATAGCAGACCTACAAGCTCGTAGCGCGCCACTCGGTGGCGCGCTACGAGCTTGTAGGTCTGCTATTTTTGAAAAATCGAAGAACGACCGACATTTTTTAGAATCTGATCTCAGGTCAGAATGGGTTAATCATCAGACCAGTGTGTGTCCAGTGGAAACCTCGTATGAATCTGATCTGGGATCAGAATGGGTTAGAACTCTTATTGGTACTGGATAAGTAAATGTGTAATTGCTGCTTTTAGTTTGCATTGTTATATGCCTGACCTTTCACTGGAAGGAACGAAAGAGATAAACAGAACCAGTTGGATCAGCCTTTCTTTCTAATTGACAAACTTTAATATCTTTATTGATATAGCCTCTATAATAAATAGCGCTATACTAAATCAGTCTTGCGTAGGCAGGCAGACAAACAGATCTCTCCGCCTACCGATCTACGTCTCGGGGGAAATCTAAATTAACCGTCTGGAACGGCGAGAACGGTGTGGAAGAAAGAACACCAGCGAACTATGCTTTGAAAACCGATTACATTCCAATACAAAGGACAGTCATTAAACCTTTGGTTCTTCTAGTACAGTTATTTTATAAACCTTCAAATTGTGTCCACCCATTGTTTTCCCTCAAACATAATATGGGCAGGGCCTCTCTAGTTTCTCGTAACGCCAGATTACGACAAAATCAAAACAAAACATAAAAACTTTGAAAAGCACCCAGGGAGATGTTACACCCACGCCATGTGCTCTGTTAGGGTCATCTCAAATACAACTTATGTATAAAGAAAGGGCTGAACCTTAACCCATTGCCCGCTAGCATTTATCGAAAATATCCTTTGTTAATTTCAATTGACAAAGGACTTCGGCAAGTGTTAACCCTGACCTTTGAACGATGTTGCAACCAAAGCTCAATAGTGCAGGTCCTGACCCTATGTAACCCAAGTTATCTGCTATAAGTTGGATGCAAATCAGACAGAAATTGCACACGATGTTGACTCCGTCGGGGGACTTGTGAATCTACTGAGAACATCTGACTTCTTTAAATGTGAAGTCACCTGACTCCTGTGTCGTTTCATATTGAAGGTCACAATAACACCGACACTATATCTTCTTCAGCCTGCTTTCTGTATTATACACATTTTGTAATCGTGCACTTTTTTTAAACCCCCAAATCTACACTGTTATTGATGACTGTGTACAGTATACGCAGCGGGCATGATATATACCGCAAAAAGTGTGCAGGCACGCGCAAGCACACACACACACACACACACATGCTCGCACAGTCGCACACACATGCACACACACACACACACAGTCGCACACACGCGCACAAACGCATTCAAGAAGTCTATTTCACCAACTCAACCACATTAATTCAATCTGTCTCACTTTTTAAACATCATAAATCAAAGAGGGACCAGCAGACCGACCCCCCTTTCACCTTCGCACAACAGCCCCCCCTCCCCCCACGCTAGTTTCCTTATATCTCCTTTTTCACTTATACTCCATCTCTCTCTCTCTCTCTCTCTCTCTCTCTCTCTCTCTCTGTGTCTCTCTGTCTCTCTCTCTTATGCCATTCTGACCTGAGAACGATTCTAAAAATGTCTTCTACATCATGACATTTTTCTGAAAAAGCTATGTTTATTGTATTGTCGTTCTTCGATTTTTCCAAAAATAGCAGATCTACAAGCTCATAGCGCGCCACCGAGTGGCGGGCTATGAGCTTGTAGATCTGCTATTTTTCAATAGCTATTAAGCATAACATAACATAACACCAAAAAGGGCTTTATCCCGCGCCCAAAATGGGTTATTTGGGAGGTCCAGATAGTTAGCGTTGGTTCAGGCAGTCCAAAGCGGTTGTGTTTCTGATGGATGGGCTGTCTCCCGCGGTACCCTGAAGATTAGCCCAAGGGCAGAGGCAGTTTCCTGGGTGCCACACCGAAGATGAATAACTGTTTATTATAACGTAGAGAGTGACTCCTTTCCCTACCTCATTATATGGAGATGGAAGGTAGAATATATATACCATTTTGGACGGGAACCCCTTTTTGGTCTTAGCATTATGCTGTGCTTTAGCTATTGAAAAATAGCAGATCTACAAGCTCGTAGCGCGCCACTCGGTGGCGCGCTACGAGCTTGTAGATCTGCTATTTTGAAAAATCGAAGAACGACTGACATAGAAATATAGCATTTTTCAGAAAACTGTCAGGATGTAGAAGACATTTATAGAATCTGATCTCAGGTCAGAATGGGATATATGCACACTAGCTGACGTCTGCTGCCTATAGGCTATATAGCCCGTCCATCTCTCACTGGCTTCATAATATCCACTCCGAAAAGAGCAGATCTACGAGCTCGGTGCGCGCGTGTGTGTGTGTGTGACGATTTATAGGCGACAAACTTGACAAAGTTGTAGATCTGCTATTTCTGGTGCACAACAACATGTCGCTCAATGGAGTATAGATCAAGCCCCTTAACACATTCTGTATACGGGAACACCTTTTGTTGTTTTTAAACTATTGAAAAATAGCAGATCTACAAGCTGTACTGTAGGTCTGCTATTTTTGAAAAATCGTGAGAAATGCGGCACATTATCTTTGAATATAATTTATATTCTTTCAGGAGACTTTATTTTATTTTATTTTATTTTGACGTCATGCCTAACTCATTCTGAACGGGAACCCATTTTGGTGTTAGCATCATGTTATGCTTTATAGCTATTGAAAAATAGCAGATCTACAAGCTCATAGCGCGCCACCGAGCTTGTAGGTCTGCTATTTTTGGGAAAAAAAATCGAAGAACGACTTGACATTTTTAGAATCTGATCTCAGGTCAGAATGGGTCAATCAGACCAGTGTGTGTCCAGCGGAAACCTCGTATGAATCTGATCTCAGGTCAGAATGTGTTAACTCTTCCTGCCTAAATGATTCTCTGCCACCTTCCTCTCTCTCTCTCTCTCTCTCTCTCTCTCTCTCTGTCTCTCTCTCTCTCTCTCTCTCTCTCTCTCTCTCTCTCTCTCTCTCTCTCTCTCTCTCTCTCTCTCTCTCTCTCGTCCCGGTCTCAGTTGAACCTGCAGGGTGGATGATGTGTGCTCTCTCTCTCTCTGGCAGTGCAGTGTGTGTTCGGTGCTCGTTCGCCCCATGACAACCCAGGAAATTGGTTTTTCATCTTGCAAAAAATAAAATAAAATGCTGCACTCCATATATTAGAGGGCATTCATCTTATCAACCAGGGCCCTGCTGGTAATTGTAAGTTTATGCATCCGTTTTATGGCGCGGTGTGTGTGTGCGCGGTGTGTGTGCGCGCGCATCGCATACAGTGAGGGGCATACAGAGAATATAATGAGTTTTGTTCATTCAAATATTACAATACGTAATTTCCTACACAGTGTCTGACGAGTATACTTTTTCTAAACAAGTACACTGAAGATCAATTACATTTTCCTCCGTTCAGCTTGAACGTGTGGAAGAGTAAAATGTACGGTTGGATGACCTTAATAAGAATTATGAATTTGTCCTGGCATCTATAGCCTAGTAACTTCTTAACCCATTCTGAACGGGAACCCATTTTGGTGTTAGCATCATGTTATGCTTTAGCTATTGAAAAATAGCAGATCTACAAGCTCATAGCGCGCCACCGAGTGGCGCGCTACGAGCTTGTAGGTCTGCTATTTTTGAAAAATCGAAGAACAACTGACATTTTTTTAGAATCTGATCTCAGGTCAGAATGGGTTAATCAGAACAGTGTATGTCCAGTGGAAACCTCGTAGCCTATGAATCTGATTTCAGGTCAGAATGGGTTAACGACAACAAACTTCATACGGTCGTGGCTCCACTGTTATTGTTTCACATACTGTAGTAAAATCCACCATTGGTAATTTAAGAGAGTGTAACATTTGGTCTTCCATTTTTTTAAACTCTCACAGTTGGAACATTTCCAATGGAAATTATACTGAGGATATTGGCTACTGCCAACTGTATAAGCCCACCCCCCACTCCTCCCTCTGCTACTGTAAAACAATGTTTTATGGACCCGAGGCTGAGCAAAAAAAAAACAATAAAACATATTGCAATAATATGTGGAAAAATAAACAGATCACTGTGGGAGAAACGGACTGTTTTCCGCCAACTTTCTGAGAAATATAATTCTTCGGGGGAATGTTTTTTTTTGCAGCGTTATGAATGATTAATTGTGACCAAAACAACATCAAATAAAAATAAATAATACGTATAATAATAATAATAATAACATAAAAGGAACTCCTGTGATTGCATGGCGTTTACATGTACAGTTAAAAAGCTACATTTACCACGTGGTGTACTTTTTTTTTGCAGATATCTCTCGGTAGAAATATTTGAAATATAAAAAAAAAACTAAAATGAAAAATAGCGTGTGGAGTTTGCATGTTCTCCCCGTGTCCCCTAGGGTAGATACCCTCACAAAAACATGCCGTAATCCTGGTCTCTAAAACTACCTCCTCCTGGCCAGCCGGGGCGCCTGATGGAGGGGAAAGGAACTGGTCGGAATAACGTGTCCCTTCCACGCGCTACGTCCGGCCGGGGAAATTCCCCTCTGTCAGGTGAAAAGAAGCAGCTTGGACTCCTCATGCATAGAAGGAGGCATGAGGTCAGTCCGCTGCCCCCCCCCCCCCCCAGGTTGGCAGAGGAAGTGTAGCGCCCAGGATTACATTAGATAATTGGCACTGGGTGAAAAGAAAACTGGGTTACAAAATCGTGGGATAAAAAAAAAAAAAAAAAAGAAATGAAAAATAGCTTTCACTGGAAATCAAACACAGAAAGTAAAATGTGCTTCTTCTTCTTCATCTTCTTCTCTTAACATTGACTCTCCATATAAGGCATGAGTTTGTTCTGTAATAAACACCGTTTTTCTTTTTTTGTTATTATTTTTTTTGGTCTTTGCACTTGGTTATATAAAAAAGCAAAATGTGCACGCAACTTTAGTTCACACCTGCGCGGGTAGACGGAGCATATTTACAGCATCTGATCTGCACACCTTCATCACGTCAGAACAAATTTCTTCATCATGTCCGCTCAACAAATAAAACCACTTAAACCCTATTATACTTCATTGACCGGATACCCCTCCCCTCCCTCCCAACGCCCTAAAAAATGCTGATCTACAAGTTCATATAAATAACGGTAATGCGGTCGCTGCACACACCAACATGTATAAGGTCGCGAATACAAGCGGCCAAAATGAGTTTTCCTCGACGGGTGGCTGGCATCTCCCTTAGAGAGAGATAGGGGTGAGAAGTCACACGAGGAGAGACTCGGAGTAGAACCGCTGCTCCTTCGCCTGGAAAGGAGCCAGCTGAGGTGGTTCGGGCATCTGGTTAGGATGCCTCTCGGGCGTCTCCCTATAGGGAGGTCCTCGACGCACGTCCCACTGGGAGGAGACCCCCTGGGGCAGACCAAGGACCCACGTCCCACTGGAGGAGACCCCGGGGGGCAGACCAAGGACCACGTCCCACTGGGAGGAGACCCCGGGGCAGACCAAGGATCACGTCCCACTGGGAGGAGACCCCGGGGCAGACCAAGGATCACGTCCCACTAGGGGGAGGAGACCCCGGGGCAGACCAAGGATCACGTCCCACTGGGAGGAGACCCCCGGGGCAGACCAAGGATCACGTCCCACTAGGGGGAGGAGACCCCGGGACAGACCAAGGACCACGTCCCACTGGGAGGAGACCCCCGGGGCAGACCAAGGACCACGTCCCACTGGGAGGAGACCCCCGGGGCAGACCAAGGATCACGTCCCACTAGGGGGAGGAGACCCCGGGACAGACCAAGGCACAGTTGGAGGAAACACATCGACTCACTGGCCTTTGGAACGTCTCGGAATCCCCCAGGAGGAAGTCACTAATGTTGCTCTGGAGGAGAGGGAAGTCTGGAGCTCTCTGGTGGATCTGTTGCCCCCGCGACACGACTACGGATAAGCGGTTGAAGATGAATGGACACACCAACATTACTGAAATGCAGTCTTGGTGTGTACGCGCGACCTATTATCGTTATTTATATGATATGATTTGAACGGGTATAACGCACCTTTAAGTCATAGGCGGTCACATGAAGAGTGATCTACAAGTTCACAAACACGTCGCGAAAGCTTGTAGATCTGGTATTTTCCACCGCGAATGTCCGCCACCCCCCAGGAAAATGGGGAAATGCTGTATAGGGTTCAACGTGGTTGAGACAATTTTTAGCCATTCTGTTTGCCGCTGTCTTTTGGTATCGTTACACTGCCAATGACAAAAGAAAACGTCACCTTATGGGTTTCTCACTCAAATGTTAAAGGACCACTTCACCACTTTTCAACCTATCTTCATATAATAGGTCCTCACTAATAATCATGAAAAAATGGCGCATTTGTTTTTCCTACTCCGTCTGCGTCTCATAGGAGGGCTGTGGGCAGTTCAGAAACCGTCTTCCAGTGACATCATCGATGGGGAATACAAGCTAATAGAAACTGCAGGCTTTCTAGTCCTGAAAAGTTGCAATGCGAAAATGGAAGCCATCGCTCTCACGATAATGAAAATCTAAACATTTTTGTAAAAAAACCTTAAAACTTAAAAAAAAGAATCTGCCTAATGATGATGTCACTGGAAGACGGTTTCTAAACTGCCCACAGCCATCCTATGAGACACAGACTGAGTAGAAAATAATCATGCCATTTTATCATGATTATTAGTGAGGACCTATTATATGAAGATATGTTGAAAAATGGTGAAGTCGTCCTTTAAGCACAGATACATATCGTACTACATGTACGATACATGTAGTACATGATACAAAACCCATTTTGATGTTAGCTATTGAAAAATAGCAGATCTACGAGCTTGTAGGTCTGCTATTTTTGAAAAATCGAAGAACGACTGACATTTTTAGAATCTGATCTCAGGTCAGAATGGGTTAATCAGACCAGTGTGTGTCCAGTGGAAACCTCGTATGAATCTGATCTCGGGTCAGAATGGGTTAAGCACAGATATACATATCGTACTAATAATAATAAATGAATACAGTTATTATTATTATATCGTATACTACATGTATTCCAAATGCTGGATGAAAGAAACGGTCAGGGAATTCTGACCTGAGATCAGATTCATACGAGGTTTCCACTGGACACACACACTGGTCTGATGAACCCATTCTGACCTGAGATCAGATTAAAAAAAAATGTCGGTCGTTCTTCGATTTTTCAAAAATAGCAGACCTACAAGCTCGAAGCGCGCCACTCGGTGGCGCGCTACGAGCTTGTAGGTCTGCTATTTTTCAATAGCTAAAGCATTACACGATGCTAACACCTAAATGGGTTCCCGCTCAGAATGGGTTAAAAACAAACGTTATTCAAAGACGGTAAACAGGGTGTGGTGGGGGGGGGGGGGGGGGGGATTATCAACCATTAAGCATAACATCTCATTCACATACATACATTATTTTTCCCTTTTTTCAAATTTCCGATCCCCTTGTAAGATCGTTTTCTAAAACCAAAGAAAATAGGGTTATAAAAAAGGGAAATTCTATCCCGTTAAATCATCCCCCCCCACACACCCCCCCCCCCCCCACCCCAATACCCCTATCTTTATATATATCAAAATCCACCTTTTTTTTCCTTAAAGGGACACTTCACCCTTTTTGCTAAAAAAATATATGTTAATGACGTTTAGAAGCTTTAGAACACTTTCCTGGGGGTCTTTATGTGTATAATATGTGGTTTTAGATATTTTAGATTCTAGCAGTGAGCCCAGTGTCTCTGATGTCATGGACACTGAGCTCACTTCCTTCCTGGACTACAATTCCCATAATTATTTGGTGCACTGCTCCTCCTTGTGGATAGGGGGAAGGGGCTGTCTTACTGAGACAACATGTAGTCCAGGAAGGAAGTGAGCCCAGTGTCCATGACATCAGAGACACCGGGCTCACTGCTACAATCTAAAATAACTAAAACCACATATTACACACATAAATACCCCCAGGAAAGTGTTCTAAAGCTTCTAAACGTCATTAACATATATCTTTTTGCAAAAAGGGTGAAGTGTCCCTTTAATGAGGCAAGAGTTAGTTTTGAATGACATCAGCTTCTCCGTCTCTTGGGGCAACACGCGGCAAGACCTGTCAGTGTGAAAAGAGATTCCTCTGCAGTTTGAACAGTACAGTACGAGTGGTACAGTACCAGTGGTGTACAGTTTGAACATGCTCTGCTGTCATGAGAAGCAGGGCAGTACGAGTGGTACAGTACCAGTGGTGTACAGTTTGAACATGCTCTGCTGTCATGAGAAGCAGGGCAGTACGTACGAGAGCCAAGTCGGTCCGCAAGGCTTGTTGTATACAGTGGTTCTGTTTGAAGGAGAGAGCCTCGGTCGGTCCGCTCCGCTGTTCTGTTCTGTTCTCCCGACAGTCTGAAACACACACTTCTCCTCCTGCTATGCTGCTCTGCCCAGCCACACAGTACAGTACAGTACGGGCCACTGATTGGAATTATAGGGACACTAAACCCTTTTTTTTGCAAAAAATGATCATATATTTTAATGATATTTAGAAGATTTAGAAGACTTTCCTTGGGGTCTTTCTTTGTGTGTGTAATATATGTGGTTTTAGATATTTTAGATTTTTACCAGTGAGCCCATTGTCTCTGATGTTATGGACACTGTGCTCACTTATTTCCTGGACTACATGTTGTGTCAGTAAGACAGCCCTCCCCCCTATCCACAAGGAGCAGCCGTGTGCCAAAGCATTATGGGAATTGTAGTCCAGGAAGTATAAGTGAGCCCAGTGTCCATGACATCCAGTCCATGACAGCCCAGTGTCCATGGCTCACTGCTAAAATCTAAAATATCTAAAACCACATATTACACACATAAAGACCCCCCAGGAAAGTGTTCTATATCTTCTAAACGTCATTAACATATTTAATTTTTTGTGCAAAAAGGGTGAAGTTTCCCTTTAATAAGGGTGATTCGCTTGCTTATAGTCGCGCACCAGAAATAGCGGAGCTTATCGGTCGGCTATTTTTGGTGCGTGCCGTGGCGCGGATCCACGTATACATCAGGCTACACTCCCCCACTCCCCCTTCCCGCACCCCCCCAAACCCCACCAGGAACAAAAAAGCAACAACATAAAACAAAAAAGTTAAAACTGACCACAAAAACTGGAGAAAACCAAAAAGACCCAAAATACAAAGCTCAGCTATATATCCGACTATCCGGCCGGTATATATCTTATGGATAGTGAGAGACCTATACAGTAATATTGATCCACACTTTTCGGGATTAAAACTGCATTTGGGAGGATCACAACCCCCCCCCCCCCCCCCCCCATCCCCAGTCCATCTCCCAGCAGCCCAACTCTGCTTTCTCCAGTACTCATAGCATCCGTCCGTCCCCCCTGACGCCTCTGCAGTATACGAGCTGCAGACGCCTGCAGACGCCTCTGCAGTACGAGCTGCAGTACTCATGGCATCCATCCGTCCCCCTGACACCTCTGCAGTCTGCAGTACGAGCTGCAGACGCCTCTGCAGTACTCATGGCGTCCATCCATCCATCTCCGTCCCCCTGACACCTCTGCAGTCTGCAGTACGAGCTGCAGACGCCTGCAGACGCCTCTGCAGTATACGAGCAACCACGTAGCCATGCATCGAAGGAGGAGAGCTGCAGCGTCATCTCTGCTCACTTCACCGGGGGTCGCCAGGTGGTCTTCTATACTCACACACACACACACACACACACACACCTATTGGTGAATATAGTGACAGAAGAGCCCTGAACCCGGAAGTTTATATACGGAATGCACCGGAGCGTTTGTTGTCACACTATTTTGAGTTATACACGAGAACCACGTGACCGGCGGCGGTGTTTTCTCCCCCCCCCCCCCCCCCCCGCCATTCCCTCCCCCCCATCCCCCCCCTCCTCTCAATAACGGCGCAACAACTCTCAACTCCGCACCCATCAGAGGTGTGGCTTCCAGAGGTTCCTAGGTACCTATAGAAACCTAGGTGTCAGGCCGGTACTAAGGAAGGGAACACCACTGTATATAAAGAGCTAAGTCGAGCTAGCTGCACAACTGTGCCAGCTCCGGTTCTTCTCCTTCGGGCAGGGCCGCGGCGGCGGCGGCGGCGGCGTTGTTGTTGTTGTTGGGCAGCTTGGCGTTGAACGCCCGCAGGGCGTCCCGGATGCGCGCCACCTCGCCGGCCGACAGCTTGAGGCGGTGGCGCAGCAGGCAGGAGAAGAGGTCCAGTGGCCGTCCGGGCCCCGTCACGTTGGGCGGGGACAGGCGGTTGACGCGGTCCCTCATCTCCAGCAGCATGAGGAAGGCGGCGTCCTGCGTGCCCTGCGTGTAGGGGTAGTCCAGCTGCAGGATGAGGTCCTTGATGCCCTCGGGGTCGAAGTGCAGGCTGTACCCGAACACCTTGAGCGTGTTGATCTTCATGTAGCCCAGGTTGGACGTCGTCTGGTCGTCCAGGTCCAGCGGCTCGTAGAAGAGCGTCTCGTTGGCGTTGGCGTTGGCGTTGGCATTGGGGGCGGGGGCGGCGGCGTCGTCGCCGGGGGTGACGATGCGGCTGCGCAGGTAGATGTGCACCTGTGAGTAACAGAGTTTATAGTGGGTTCAGTATAAAGACATGTCTTATTGGTTATAGTGGCAGTGTTGTTTTCGTCGACTGAAATTGAGACGAAGAATGTTCGTCGACTACTCATTTTTCACTGACAAAAACAAATGGAAACTAAATGAAAACTAAAGCTACGATGACTAAAACTAAGACTAAATATACCGTAATTTCCGGACTATAAGCCGCACCTGAATATAAGCCGCACCAGCCAAATTTAGGGAAAATCCCATATACAAGCCGCACCGGACTATAAGCCGCACCGGACTATAAGCCGCACCGGACTATAAGCCGCAGCTACGTTAGCTCAGAGCCTGAGATGGCTCTGCGTTACCTGTAAAAATCCATAGATTAGCCGCACCGTTGTATAAGCCGCAGGGTTCAAATCATGGGTAAAAAGCCGCGGCTTATAGTCCGGAAATTACGGTACTGACAATTTCGTCAACAAATAAAAACTAGACTAAAATGTTAGGAAGGGACTAGTGGACAAGAGATCTAGTATAAGTCATTTTACACTTTGGTTGCATGCTGAAATTTTTTTAGCAAGTGTAAAAACACTCATTACGACGGCATCAAGACCCGCCAAAATAAATTTTAGTCGACTAAATCACCTGTACATTTAGTCGACTAAAATCTTATGACATTTAGTCGACTAAAACTAGACTAACACTAAAACATTCCGGGTGACTAAAATGTGACTAAAACGAATTGAAAACTATTCAAAAGACTAAAACTAAAATAGAACTTTGATGCCAAAAACAACACTGGATCACACGACGTTACACACACCGTCTCGAAGAAGGACTTCCATTGGTTGCCCATGGTCAGCGTCCAGTTGTAGCACTGCGACGTGACGCCGGCGTCCAGCCGCGTGCGTTCCCAGTCGGAGAAGTCGGGCCGTCCGGCGGGCATGAACCAGCTCTCCGAGTGGCTGCCGCCGAAGGGGTTGACGTAGACGGCGGGCACGGGCTCCAGCGTGGAGTTCCTACAATTTACAATTTACAATGTAGGCATTTAGCAGACGCTCTTAATCCAGAGCGACTTACATTAAGCAAGAACAAAAAAGCATGGGAATACATCACATAAAAACATTTATCAAGAAACATGCGTAAGCTAAGAAAGTAACAGTGGAATGTCTATATAATGAAGCTATACATATAAACTATATATATATACTACTATGCTATACATATGTACTATGGCGTGCTATGACTATATGCAATGCAATTATAGTGCTGTCTACATAACATGCTATAAGTCTGTATCAAATGCTATCTAAGTCTACAGAAATGCTATCTAAGGGGGTATAGGGTAAGTGCTATGGGCCATGATGGAGTCTGAAAAGGTGGGTTTTCAGACTACGGCGGAAGATTGGGAGTGATGCTGCAGTTCTGACTGCAATGGGAAGTGCATTCCACAGTTTTGGAGCCAGAAGGGAGAAGAGTTTGGGACGTGTGGAGCGTTGTCCCGGCGTTTTTAGTGAGGGTAACTTCCAGCTTCCCTGCGTTGGCTGATCTGAGTGCGCGGGAGGGTTTGTAGTAGGGCTGCGAATCTTTAGGTGTCCCACGATTTGATTCGATTCCGATTCTTGGGGTGACGATTCGATTCAAAAACGATCTTTTCGATTTTTCCGATTCTCGATTCAAAAAAGATTTTTTTCCGATTCTAAAGCAGTTTTTTATTTTTATTAAAAACAATTAAATAGAATTTTAGCATGATCTACTCCAGTCTTCTGGCATGAAAGCAGAGTACATTTAGTAAAAAGCTTGTATAATTGTAAAGGTTTTATCAACTGAATGATTTAAACACACAAAGGTTAAATCCAAGAGTAAGAACATGTCTCATTTATT
The DNA here is from genome assembly GCF_964188405.1 of Protomyctophum parallelum. Classification (NCBI taxonomy): domain Eukaryota; kingdom Metazoa; phylum Chordata; class Actinopteri; order Myctophiformes; family Myctophidae; genus Protomyctophum; species Protomyctophum parallelum. The sequence goes on from NC_139709.1 coordinate 4,774,788, forward strand.
TAGCTTGCACACATTTGAACCAGTACAAAAGTTACAAAATCTCTTCTCATTCAATACCAGAACAATACATTAGTATTAAAACAGGTGTAAAATAAATACAATTGGCAGGCTTAGCTTAGCTGGTAGTAAATGCACTATGCAGAAACCCAGGCCATAATGCATGCATTTTTATTTTTATTTTTTTAAATGAGAATCGATTCTGAATCGGACGGCATTAGAATCGCGATTCTAACTCGAATCGATTTTTTTTTTGACAGCCCTAGTTTGTCGGGTTGGATCGTACCTGGTGGAGCACACCTGGAAGGAGAGGCCCATCAGCATGTGGAGCAGGTTGGACTTGTTCTTGTTGCTCTTCAGCGTCAGCAGCATCCTCTTCCTCCACGCCGGGTTGAACCAGGAGCCCAGACGCACGTCGTTGCTGATGTAGATGGCGTGGACTTCCATGCGGCTGTCCAGACGCTGCAGGAGATACTTGACCTAGTGCGCACACACACACACACACACACACACACACACACACGCTGTCAGGATGACTTAACCCATTCTGACCTGAGATCAGATTCATATAACGAGGTTTCCACTGGACACACACTGGTCTGATTAACCCATTCTGACCTGAGATCAGATTCTAAAAAAATGTCAGTCGTTCTTCGATTTTTTGCAAAAATAGCAGACCTACAAGCTCGTAGCGCGCCACTCGGTGGCGCGATATGAGCTTGTAGATCTGCTATTTTTCAATAGCTAAAGCATGACATGACGCTAACGCCAAAATGGGTTCCCGTTCAGAATGCGTTAAACACACACACACACACACATACACCTGCAGGCATGCACGGACATGCGATGGTGAGATGAGAGACACTAACAAACAGACATAAAATGGTAAAATGGTAAATGGTGCATTTATATAGCACCTTTATCCAAGGCGCTTTACAGAGATTGTGCATTACATTCACCCATTCACACACACATTCATACACCGATTGCAGCGGAAGCCATGCAAGGTACCAACCAGCACATCGGGAGCAATTAGGGGTTCAGTGTCTTGCCCAAGGACACTTCGACATGTAGACAGGAGGAGGAGGAGCCGGGATTCGAACCGCCGACCCATAGGGATCATTGGACGACCTGCTCTACCTCCTGAGCCACAGTCGCCCCACATAGACAGGACTTCGCTGACATAGACAGACAGACAGACAGACAGACAGACAGACAGACAGACCTTAGAGTATATGAATAGAGAAGACACCCGAGTTCTCCTCCCATCCACTTGCATTAAGTTGCTCTAAAGCGCATGAGGCGATTTCACTCCTTCCGGTATAGGAACAGAGTGCATTCTGGGATGGATTGGCCCCAAACACATGAAGGCGCTGCCGTTGAACGTGCACGAACGCGAACGAGCGTGCTACTGTCGTGAACGTGCACAATGATAGTCAACGGACTAGCGCGTTCATGTGTTTGGGGCCAAAAGCTGCAATACCTTCATTCGGCCACTATGTCAATTTCGCCTCAGGGTTTCCTCTGGGTGCCTTCTCTATTCATATATATACTCTAAGAGGCAGACAGACAGACAGACAGACAGACAGACAGACAGACACACAGACAGACAGACAGACAGACGGTATACCTCTGCGTCGGACATGTCCAGGTCAAAGTTCAGGTAGTGGTCCAGGGAGGCGGCGGTGCTGGGCCGACATGCCCCCAGGTGGAGGACGTTGCCGTGGTGACAGCCGCCGCAGCGCGTCACGTTGTCGGCCGCGCACGAGGCGCAGGCCGTGGAGGAGGAGGAGGAGGAGGAGTCTACCACACAGGGCACCGCCCCCTGGCAGGAGGGCTGGTCCGACGGGCACGTGCAGCTGCCCGCCTCCTCCGAGAAGGAGCCCAGCACGCCGTGGTCGTTGCAGTACAGCAGAGACTGGGCCTTGAGGAGCCAGTACCGAACGGGCCTGGAAGGAACACACAGTGAAAACACGCCTTTATCCCATTCTGACCTGAGATCAGATTCATACGAGGTTTCCACTGGACACACACTGGTCTGATTAACCCATTCTGACCTGAGATCAGATTCTATAAATGTCAGTCGTTCTTCGATTTTTCAAAAATAGCAGGCCTACAAGCTCGTAGCGTGCCACTCGGTGGCGCGCTACGAGCTTGTAGGTCTGCTATTTTTCAATAGCTAAAGCATGACATGATGCTGACACCAAAATGGGTGCCCGGTCAGAATGGGTTAAAAGACTACACACACACACACGCACAGGGAATTTGGGAATTGTGCAAAATCACTAAATTGTGTGGGGGAAAAGATCATTGGCAACTCTAGAGTTATACTAAAAAGATTGTTTTTGGCAGGGATAACACTTCATGTTAAAAGCCATTTTGCTAATGTTTTGCCATGATATATTTAGGCCTATATGCCACTTGGCCCTGGCTGGAGCTGTGAGGAGAGACGGTATAAGGTCATTGTTTCATTTGGATTTTGGACTTAAGTTGTGTCGTTACTCGTTTGGAATGAAATATCATTTTGACTGAGCTCGACTCTAAATACGACAATCTGGCCGAGGTCGCTGGAGCAGATTTCTTTAAAGAGCAGTGTGGACAACTGGAGAGGGAAGACCGCACCATCACACAACTACGATGAGCCCAAGCTAATGTCAGACTGTTCTGCTTTATTCAGATGGAGTCAGTTTCAGCTTCCTGGCAACACGGTGAGATAGCCTGTTAACCCATTTTGGACTGAAGTCGATTCAAAAGAAATCTTCCAAATCCTAACCTTTTTCTGAAAAACCCATGTTTCTATATGTCAGTGGGGCTCAACCTTTTTCATGTCAAAGACCCCCAGAATGATCTCTATTGGGCCACGGACCCCCCCCCATCTCAAAATATGTAGTTCCAGGGACCCCCCCACCAGAAGCCAATATTTTAGTTAAAAATGTTAGCTCTGAAATATATATTCAAAGATTTGTGCCACATTTTCACGACTTTTCAAAAATAGCAGACCTACAAGCTCGTAGCGCGCCACTCGGTGGCGCGCTACGAGCTTGTAGATCTGCTATTTTTCAATAGCTAAAGCATAACATGATGCTGACACCAAAAGGGGTTCCCGCCTAAAATGGATTAATGACTAAAGTGTAATTGATTCCTGCGAGTAGTGCCCTTTCCTGCCAATGTCCCGTGGTATTTCCTGCAACTTCCAAACCCATTATCGTAAAAAAAGAACAAAAGAAAGTCACTGATATTTGGACTCTTTTAATGTGGACATGCACACACCTACTCTACACACCACTAATGAGGTCCCAGCCGTTTTCTTGCCTAAGGACCTCAGCGTTTATTTAATACATCCAGCCGAATACTCCCCACAGGCTTACAGCCGGCGGAACTGCTCAACCTCCATCCATCCATCCATCTTCAAACCGCTTATCCGTAGTCGGGTCGTGGGGGGCAACAGCTCCACCAGAGTGATCCAGACTTCCCTCTCCTGCTCAGATGCTCAGCCTGGTATTCCTAAATGTTAACCTATAATAAGTAAACTATGCTTGAACGGTTAAATCTAACATTTTAACCAGTAAAACGGTGTCTAAATCTAACCCTATTCCAGTATAAAAACGATGTCTAACCCTAAACCTATTTCTAACCTTATTCTCAGTAAAACAAAGACCACAATACAGGAACCGCCACCAACCAAGCCTCTCTGCATGTGTGAGGTCGACGGAAGACATTTAGGGCAAGCGTGTTGTAAGGCGAGCATTCCGGTTATACCATCCAGCGTCGCTGCATCTTCATAAATCTATAAACACCTCTCAAAATGATGTTGTTTGGGCAAATATTTAGTTTAGTTTTTTATCGCTGGTAATTACTACAGTAGGTGCATTGCAAGAAAACAGAGCAGCACACATACTTAAGCAACCCTATGACTCAGAGCAATAATATTCTCTCCCAAGAAGCACCAGCAAATGTCCTTCATTTAGTGTGAATCAATTCCTCACTATAGCCGTGACTGCTTTCCCTTTCAACCGGCAAAACCCCACTATTGTGCACAGTGCACGCACGCACGCACAATCGCACATGTAGCAGAGGCATGGGAGGGGACAGATGGAGAAAGCATAACAGGACAGCGGAGAGATGTTTTCTTCGCTTTTTTTTAATTTACCATAATCCCATTCATAGCGAGTGACTCTGTCTGGCTCGTGATTGATGCCGTGCGGGGGGCTTATCGGCCTACTTACAGAAGCCTTACAGAGGACAGGAGCAAAGCCCTTCACACGGCCTGCTGCTTTTAGGTTTCAGCGCAGCAGACATGTGTCTCCCCGGCTCTCCGCTGACAGCTACTGACAAGCTTTCTTTAACCCACATGTTCGCTGTTATAATGTGTGCTCCTCGCTTCTTGGACTTTACACGTGGTTTTATGGATTCGCTTTTCAAACTGACAGTTCTCTTCAGATCTTTTCTTTGGCGCTGCATGGTGGAAAAAAGAAATGCATGAAATCACAGACTTTCTTTCTGTTTTCTTTTTCGCTCATTAACCCATTTAGGCCTGAAAAAACTAAATGTCTTCTTATAATCCTGACAGTTTTCTGAAATACCTCATGTTTCTAGGCCTATATTATCACTCAATATTTCATGTCAAGGACCCCTAAAAATGATCTGTAATTGGCCTCCGAACCCCATCTGAATATATGTTGTACAGACTTTTTTTTCTGTTTTCTTTTTGCTCATTAACCCATTTAGGCCTGAGATCAGATTAAAAAAAATGTCTGTTTGAAAATGACAGTTTTCGGTACAAATGTATACATATACAGTATGTTTTGTTTTCCATATCAGAAATGTTTTCTAGAATTGATTGTGATGTTGTTTCTGTCCTCGGAGCGCGGTATATAGTCATCATCAGCCTTGTCAGTTATTATTTTATTGTTTTTGTCTTTTTCTTTGATGGTTATGTTTTGTCTCTTTTTAGTGTAAGTCTCTTGTTTTGTTTGTTTGTATGTTTCTGCTATTTTGTTTCCCAATCTGTAACTTACTGATTGAAATCATAATAAACAGATGTTTAAAAAAGAAGAAAATTACAGTTTTCTGAAAAAGCTATGTTTCTATGTCAGTCGTTCTGCGATTTTTCTAAAATAGCAGACCTACAAGCTTGTAGAAGTGGCGCGCTATGAGCTTGTAGATCTGCTATTTTTCAATAGCTAAAGCATAGCATAATGCTAACACCAAAAGGGGTTCCCGCCCAAAATGGCTTAAGGCGGTTTTCTTCTTTGGCAGAGATTTGAATCTAAGCAGCTGTGATAGCCGCTGCACATCATAAAAGCTGCTGTACTGTACTGTACGCCCTATAAACATCGCCCGTGGAGAAATAGCTGCATGTACCATGCAGTTCTGCCACCAGTGTCACATTATTATTAGAATCTAATGACATAAGCTTTTATACACCACCAATTATAATCGCTCAAGTAAAAAGGCTGTTAGCTCTTTGACCTGCGCGTATTCCCAACGCATATCTCGAATGACTGCACCGCACACTGTCTGCACAGTACCACCACCACTGGCATCTGCTGATCCTCGCTCCCTTACAGCCCTTAAGCCATTGAGACCTGAGGATAGGATAGTCTACAAATGTGTCTTCGAAAAACAGTTTTCTGAAAAAACGTACGTTGCTATAGACCGATTCACAGAGGGGTGCCCTGCGCGCGGCCATTACTGAGGTGTAATACATGGAGCAGGTGCTCTGTAGACCAGGTGTAGCTAATCAGTGCTGCTGCACTTAATGGTACACCTCAGTAATGGCCGCACCCAGGAAACCCTCTGTGAATCGGTCTATACTCTATATGCTCCATTTTCGTCACCGCTAAACCCCTTATCCCTAAACTTCTTTGCCTTTTTTTTTTTTACTATTTTGAAAAAACATTTTTGAATAGTTCAACTAGCAAAATCTAAATTGACACATTGTGAGCTTGTAGACTGGCCATTTTAACTATTCAAAAATGTTTTGCAAGATAGTAAAGAAAAGGCAAAGAAGTTTAGGGATAAGGGGCTTAGCGTGGTGAAAATGGAGCCCTGTATGTCAGTGGTATTTTGTTCCAGGAGAGAAGCAAAGATTAGATTTAAAAAATGTTCGCTTTGGAAAATGTAATATATTCAAAAAGATGCAAATATTTTCAAAAATAGAAAATATACAAGCGCTATATATGAGCTTGTAGATCTGCTATTTTTTAATGCCCAAAGTATATAAAATAACAGTTTAAAGGGGGTTCAAATCTAAAATGAGTAATAATGATGACACAGATGCTTTCCCGGTATCAAAGGGCTAACCGTCTGTTATGTCTGTCAGTTTATACTGCTGCTAGCGGGAGTGTACGTGACGTCTAAATAACAGTGATTCGGTCCCTCGGCGCGGCTAAGGGGGGGGGGGGGGGTCTGTCGGAGAGAAAAGATCCAGGTCAGGGAGCCCGGCTAGCCAGGGGCAGTCAGCCAACACATCATTAATCCATTTTGGACGGGAGGGAAGGGAATTCACCCCTTTTGGTGCATGTTTTATTAAGCATTATGTTATGCTTTTTAGCTGTTGAAAAATATCAGATCTACAAGCTCATAGCGCGGCACCGAGTGCCGCGCTATGAACTTGTAGGTCTGATATTTTTGAAAAATCGTGAAAATGTGCCTAAAAATCTTTGGATATATATATTATTACAGTGAACATTTTAACTCAAATCTTTTGCTTCTACAACATATTTTCAGATGGGGGGCTCGGCGGCCAATTACATATTATATTTTTGGGGGTCCTTGAAATGAAATATTGAGCACCGCACTGATACAGAAACATGAGGTATTTCAGAAAACTGTCAGGATTTAGAAGACTTTTCGACGGCAGGCCTAAATGGGTTAATCAAGTTAGTGCTATATGTCTGAAGGCAGATAAAGCACATCATCATCGCTGTCTGTCGGTCTTCTAGGCCACTGCATGTCCAGTGCAGAGGGTTTAACCCATTCTGACCTGAGATCAGATTCATACGAGGTTTCCACTGGACACACACTGGTCTGATGATTAACCCATTCTGACCTGAGATCAGATTCTAAAAATGTCAGTCGTTCTTCGATTTTTCAAAAATAGCAGACCTACAAGCTCATAGTGCGCCACTCGGTGGCGCGCTATGAGCTTGTAGATCTGCTATTTTTCAATAGCTAAAGCACAACATGATGCTAACACCAAAATGGGTGCCCGCCCAGAATGGGTTAACAATCGTTTAACTCTTGAGGGTGTAAAATGAAACTCATAGTTCATTTTACACTCTCAGGAGTTGAAGATCTATATAAGAGTCCATTTGGTTATCAACTCTCTATTGGGTTGGGACCACCTGGAACCCCCTCAAGGACCACTGGTGGTCCCCGGACCACCTGGAACCCCCTCAAGGACCACTGGTGGTCCCCGGACCACCTGGAACCCCCTCAAGGACTACTGGTGGTCCCCGGACCACTGGTTGAGAACCATTGTTCCAGTGTATATCCGATGATGTTATGATTGCAATATATAGTCACACGCTATTCTTAATAGCCTACTTTATAATTTATAAACCCCAAAGAGTCACCCAGACTTTCATTCATTTCCACTAGAAAAATAAAATCAATAATGTGAAAAATGTACAAGCTTACAAGTACAACAACGCCTCTGCTTTGGCAATGTAAATGTATGTTTTCTCATGCCAATAAAGCCCTTTGAATATAGAATTGAAATTGGATGCAGCATTTAGTAGGCCTATAGGGCAGGTTAAAATACTTGCTTTAAAAAAAATAAAGAATAATACCATATCCTTTTAATATCAATGCAATACTGTATTGAAATGTACTTATTTTCATTCTTTCATTCATTCATTCAAACTATTCAAAGATGTTCTTGTGAAAATAGCCGACCAACAAGCTCACAACACGATTCGTGACACATTGTGAGCTTGTAGATCTGCTATTTTCAGTTATTTGTGGGCAGTGGGCTACTTCATTACTGCCACTACTGGTGGCTAGTGGGATTTTCTTTGGTTAGGAAAAAGAAATTAGTGTTATATAGCTCTATATTCTGACAGTGCGCCTGCTCATTCAAACATTCGTATTTAGCCTACAGTAGGTATTTATTATTGTATCTAAATCGTCTGAGCTGCAGTTTGTCCAATCACATCACAGCTGGCTGTTTGTGGCGGGCGTTTACAAACCTCTGCGCTCGAGCTGTCAGCAGCAGGTCTGGGAAATAACAGACCTACAAGTCCACAGCGCGTCGCATCGGCGACGCCCTGTGGACTTGTAGATCTGCTGCTTTCTGGCTCACCGTCTGTCGTGCAGTGTGCACCACGCAGAACGGCGACGCGGATACAACATGAAAGAGAAGACAGAAGAGGAGGTGAATAATAGTTTTTAAATGTTTTCTTTAGTTTCAACGTTGTCTTGTTAAAAAGACAGAACAGAACTCGACGTCGCGGGAGGCGTTTGTGCCACAAACGCCGAAAATAACAACTCAACAATTAACTTTGTGGACTTATTTTTGGCATGACTGACATGGATATTATATTATATATTGCTGCGTCATTCATTATGAGCTTCAGCCTTCAACACTACATGACTGAAGAGAAAAGGGACACAAGTTGTGCTTAAATTCATATTTATGTTTTTTCAGACCTCTCAGACATACTAGTGGACGAGCTCCCACTGCCCCAGAAAGGTGCACCGTGGGCGGGCAGGTGAAGCCGGGTCGAGCCCCCCTAAATCACGGAGCTGGTCGCCGGTGATTGTGAACAGCTGGACTTGTCTTTATGGAAGAAGACACGACAAAAGGTAAGAAAATGGAACTGTAACTTTCTCTGCTATGTGCTGGCTGGGTTTACTTTAATATTCTCTTTCATTTCAAGGCAGCAAATATTGACACATTAGCACGCTATAGCTAGGTGAACAGAACACAGGTGTTACCAATGCTAATGAATTAATACACGCAACAACAGCGGACTTGACGCGAATGGGACAAGGAAAAGTGTGTGTGTGTGTGTGTGTGTGCGCGTGTGTACGTTTGCGTGTGTACGTTTGCGTGTGTACGTTTGCGTGCGTGTGCACGTTTTACTCTCTGACATAGATAGATAGATAGATAGATATATTATATATATATATATATATATATATAGCTACAAATGGAAGTTGGAACCATTTGGTTCCATTTGTTCTCTCACAGAGTTACAGACTGTGCGCCGACGCAGTGCTGCAATGGATTGTTAATTGTGTTGTATTTTATTGGCACAGGTTGGCTAAAGTGCATTTTGTCATTGTGGATTCTAATTAAATAGACATTATGGATGGTTGTGGTACTATATAGGATAGGTTAGACATTATATACAAGTATGGGCACATTGGTCAAGCTCTTAATTAAGCATGCCTCGTTTTAGCCACACTGTGGCGCTGTGTGTGTGTGTGTGTGTGTGTGTGTGTGTGTGTGTGTGTAAGCAGTGTGTGTTTTTATTGTACCAGTAAAGCTTTATCAAAACAATCTAACTCCTGATCTTTGCACTGGGAATATAGTTTTCAAAAGTAACTTTTATTTGAACTTTCCCTCACTCTTGTACTCTACTCTGTAGTGACGCATTTTGGGCTGCATGCATACATATTTATCTACAAAAATCTCTCTGGGCCCCTCTGGATCCATACAGGCCTATAATACACCGAGATCATATTGATTACAATGTTTTTAATTTACCCTCATGAGGGCATCTTTCCCATTTAATTCCAACAACTTTAGCTCTCCTATTATATACCAAAGACAGTGATACATGGGTTATGGGTATGCAGGTTTTTTGAAGTATAGTGCGAACGGGGGAACATTAGTTTTTCAAGCCAGGCATCTGCCCCGACTTTGTTTCGGCCAGATTGCAGAGTCCTATAATATTAATCCATGAATGATGAATATATATACAGCACAAACTACATTCATCTTACTGTTGTTTGTTGTGGCACATTATTATGTAGTCTGTGAGTCTCACATGGTCGGACTGTTGCCTCTCGCAATTCCCTGACTGACTGACCAGCAGGCTCTTTCTGCCTTGTTCTGCTTTGTTTGTGGAATATGCTAAAACATCTTCTTTGGAAAAAACTAAGTCACCATGCTGCACCTGTGATGTTCCTTTTTACTGACACCAAGTTTAAAATAAGAATTGAGTGCACATGCAGAATATCAATATGAAGCAACTGAAAAACAACTTATTTCAATATAGTGGATGGAGAGAGAGAGAGGATTTTTGTCCAACCGCGAAACGTCAACCAATGCGTGCGAAGAGCGGCACAACCACAGGCTCCTCCCCACTTCCGTTTCGTCTTTACAGCCGCGTAAATTTACCCTAATATAGATAGAAATCATCTAAACATATAATAGCTTGCTGCTATAGCAGAAATGGAAAAATAATATCTGTAAAGGTATTCAGAAATGACAAAGAGAATAAGAGATTACTCAGACTTCGGGAGGTATAGTTAATCTAGACTTTATGCTATAGGATTTGGAGATTGTGGAATATAGTTGTCTGGAGCCACGCAAGACTATATATACATATTATGCCATAACTCCCTCCCTCCCTCTCTCTTCCTGTTGTACTGTGTGTGTGTGTGTGTGTGTGTGTGTGTGTGATGAAGTGGAAAACACAGAAGAACCTCAGAACGTAGTCAACAAACGTACTCAATTTAGCCTAGCAGAAACCAAAACACAGAAGAGCCTCAGAACGTAGTCAACAAACATACTCAATTTAGCCTAGCAGAAACCAAAACACAGAAGAACCTCAGAACGTAGTCAACAAACGTACTCAATTTAGCCTCGCAGAAACCAAAACACAGAAGAACCTCAGAACGTAGTCAACAAACGTACTCAATTTAGCCTCGCAGAAACCCAAACATCATCAGGCATTCTATCCTTCATCCTCAAATCCATACCAGACATCCTCTAGGAGCCTCGCTCTGGCCTATACAGCGCTGGCCTTCACACCTTGCTCTTTGAAATACTTAATCCATTCTGACCTGAGATCAGATTCATACGAGGTTTCCACTGGACACACACTGGTCTGATTATTAACCCATTCTGACCTGAGATCAGATTCTAAAAAATGTCAGTCGTTCTTTCGATTTTTCAAAAATAGCAGACCTACAAGCTCGTAGCTTGTAGATCTGCTATTTATCAATAGCTAAAGCACGACATGATGCTAACACCAAAATTGGTTCCCGTTCAGAATGGGTTAATAATCTGAGGGTTGCAGACAGGGCAAGAAAAGCACAGACAAGGAAAAGGATTAAGAATTCAGTGGCATTTCACATGGCAAAAGATTTTTTTCCAAAATGTAAAAAATATTATAAGGAATTAATTTGGATAACGGCAATGGGATTGTACAAATTGTCACTTTATTAAATCCCAAAGGTTTGGACTGCATTTAATATTCAACACAAAACCTGACTTTCTGTGTGTGGAACTTTCTGTGTGTGGAATATAAATATTGCCTTTATTGACTGAGTGACTTTGTGTTGGGTTCAAACCATCTACAGTGTTTTGAAGTATAACCAGGTAGGTTGCTGTTTTTTTACACAGTGACCTTTGTAGGGGGGTTTTATGATTCAAACCTTTAATGGTGGAAACCACTACATAAATAAATGGCGCCCTATGTGAAGGTTAAGACTATGAAAAAGTTAGTCTTGAGCCCTGGTTGCAGAGTAATGTTTCAGGGAGCAGTGTTGTTTTTGGCAGCAGATTTTAGTTTTACTCATTAGTCTCTTGAATATAGTTTTAATTTAGTTTTAGTCACATTTAGTTGACCATCCTTAACCGGCCACGTAAGTCCCCTAACCTCACATCAGTCTTAACCGGCCACGTAAGTCCCCTAACCTCATATCAGTCTTAACCCATTCTGACCTGAGATCAGTTCTAAAAATGTCTTCTACATCGTGACAGTTTTCTGAAAAAGCTATGTTTCTATGTCAGTCGTTCTTTGATTTTTCAAAAATAGCAGACCTACAAGCTCTTAGCGCGCCACTCGCTATGAGCTTGTAGATCTGCTATTTTTGAATAGCTAAAGCATAACATGATGCTAACACCAAAAGGGGTTCCTGCTCAAAATGGGTTAACTGGCCACGTAAGTCCCCTAACCTCATATCAGTCTTAACCGGCCACGTAAGTCCCCTAACCTCATATCAGTCTTAACCGGCCACGTAAGTCCCCTAACCTCATATCAGTCTTAACCGGCCACATAAGTCCCCTAACCTCATATCAGTCTTAACCGGCCACGTAAGTCCCCTAACCTCATATCAGTCTTAACCGGCCACGTAAGTCCCCTAACCTCATATCAGTCTTAACCGGCCACGTAAGTCCCCTAACCTCACATCAGTCTTAACCGGCCACGTAAGTCCCCTAACCTCATATCAGTTTTAACCAACCGCTCAGAATGCAGCCTGAGGTCTTTTGGTATATGTCAGTATAGACGGCTATATTGAGCGCATTCAATGCTCTGATTAAACTTGATTATGTCCTTTTCAAATGCACTGTTGGCGTTTGAAACGGGCGCTGCTGTCTTTCTGCAGCGATATATAATCTCATATAGTACCACTAGGGCTGATCAGACTGTAATTTGTCCTGTGCACGCTGACAGCAGGCCAAGGGCATCAATTCTGAAATATGTAATCGGTCAAAAAACTGTGGGGTACATCAATCTGGGCGCCGCTGTCCCTCTGGCTTATCCCATTCCGGGCGGGAACCCCTTTTGGTGTTATAGCATTATGTTATGCTTTAGCTATTGAAAAATAGCAGATCTACAAGCTCATAGCGCGCCACCGAGTGGCGCGCTACGAGCTTGTAGATCTGCTATTTTTGAAAAAACCCGTGAAAATGTGGCACACATATTTGAATATATTTCAGAGCGAACATTTTTAACTAAAATATTGGCTTCTGGGGGGGGGGGGGTCCCTGGAACTACATATTTTGAGATGGGGGGGTCCGTGTGGCCCAATGGAGATAATTCTGGGAGTTCTTGATATGAGAAAAGGTTGAGCACCACTGACATATAGAAACATGGGGTTTTTCAGAAAAAGGTTTTTAATCGACTTCAGTCCAAAATGGGTTATATCTACTGTGTATATACTGCTAACTGGGCCGACGGTACCGATGCTGGCCCGTTTTGCAGACATGCAAATCTGCCTGCCTGGCACAAGCGCCGACCGACCTGCCCGGTTCTGATGATGGATTGGGCTGTAGGATGGATGGGCATCGTGTTTGTTCTGGCGGTGGCAGCAGAACCAACCTTGTGAGAGAATGTTGTCGACGTGCCGACATTCATTCATTCAACGGCCAAAAAACCAATCAAGGCTAATGGAGCGCTGTCATGAAATCACAGCAGTCATCACAATCACATGACATGACAACAGCTAACAAAATGAGAGTGCTTGATTTTAACCCATTTTGGGGCTGGAAGGGAACCCCTTTTGGTGTTTTAAACATTATGTTATAATTTAGCTATTGAAAAATAGCAGATCTACAAGCTCATAGCGCGCCACCGAGTGGCGCGCTACGAGCTTGTAGGTCTGCTATTTTTCTTTTTATCCTGAAAATGTGACGCAAATTTTGGAATATATATTTTTTCAGAACAAACGTTTTTAACTAAAATCTTTGCTTCTGGGGGGTCCTTGCCCGGAACAACATATTTTTAGATGGGGTTCAGCGGCCTCTTACATAAAAAAATGTGGGTTCCTTGGCATGAAATATTGAGCACCACTGATATAGAAACATAGGTATTTCAGAAACTGTCAGGATTTACATGTAGAAGACATTTTAAATTCAGGCCAAAATGGGTTAAAATGGCATATTATCTGTGATTAGATCAGGATTGAGACATACTGTAACTACACTATGTGTATGGGCTGATTGCTCTCTCTCTAGCTCTCTCTCTCTCTCAATTCAATTTCAAGGCTTTATTCGCATGATAAATATGTTCTACTGTACATTGCCAAAGCATACATACAACAAAACAAATGTCAACATTGTGCACACAGAGACAACAACAAACATCCCAACAATAATGAACAACAAGCAATACAGTAACAATGCAAATAAATTAACAGACAGAAACATAACAGCAACTTAATGATATACATGGCTCTACGTATGTGATTAGCTGTTGTATTCTCTGTCTCTCTGTCTCTCTGTCTCTCTGTCTCTGTCTCTGTCTCTGTCTCTCTGTCTCTCTGTCTCTCTGTCTCTCTGTCTCTCTGTCTCTCTGTCTCTGTCTCTGTCTCTGTCTCTGTCTCTGTCTCTCTGTCTCTCTGTCTCTCTGTCTCTCTGTCTCTCTGTCTCTCTGTCTCTCTGTCTCTCTGTCTCTCTGTCTCTCTGTCTCTCTGTCTCTCTGTCTCTGTCTCTCTGTCTCTCTGTCTCTCTGTCTCTCTGTCTCTGTCTCTCTGTCTCTCTGTCTCTCTGTCTCTGTCTCTGTCTCTCTGTCTCTGTCTCTGTCTCTGTGTCTCTCTGTGTCTCTGTCTCTCTGTCTCTCTGTCTCTCTGTCTCTCTGTCTCTCTGTCTCTCTCTCTCTCTCTCTCTGTCTGTCTGTCTGTCTGTCTGTCTGTCTGTCTGTCTGTCTGTCTGTCTGTCTGTCTGTCTGTCTGTCTGTCTGTCTGTCTGTCTGTCTGTCTGTCTGTCTGTCTGTCTGTGTCTCTCTCTCTCTCTCTCTCTCTCTCTCTCTCATATATAATATGTGGATTGTCATCACATGAACAACCATGTCTGAAGTCTCTCTCCTGAGACTATATATGACATCATTGACTATGACTAATCCTGAGAGGCTGAGACATCATGTTCTGCCTTTGATTAACTAGTGAATAATAGTGACATGAGGATTTAACAAAGAGAGAGAGAGAGAGAATACAGCTAATCACATACAGTAACCACCATGCTACATTCAAGGCCGCAGGTACAAAAAAAAAAGAATCCACTCCACATACATCTCCATCGTTAACACATTTTGGACTGATGTCGACAAAAAAAAAAAGGCTTCTAAACCTAATAGTTTTCTGAAAAACCCATGTTTCTATGTCAGCGGTGCTCAACCTTTTTCATGTCAAGGACCCCCAGAATTATCTCTATTGGACCACGGACCCCCCATCTCAAAATATGTAGTTCCAGAGACCCCCCCCCCCCCCCACCCAGAAGCCAATATTTTATTTAAAAATGTTCGCTCTGAAATATATATATTCAAAGATTTGCGCCACACTTTCACGACTTTAAAAAAAATAGCAGACCTACAAGCTCGTAGCGCGCCACTCGGTGGCGCGCTACGAGCTTGTAGATCTGCTATTTTTCAATAGCTAAAGCATAACATGATGCTTTAAAACACCAAAATGGGTTCCCGTTCAGAATGGGTTAATAGAGCGTGCCTCCGGGCGAAGATGATGTGTGCTCCGCTGAGCGTTGTGCGTTTCTCTAGTTTCCTTTCGTTCGTATCAAGATCTCATTTGCAGTCTGAACGTGATTCATTCGTAGATGAACCGCGGCGACTCTGACATTTTGGTGAAGGTGGGTGGGCGGGTATGTGCTGGCGTCTCGGGTGAAAACACACGCGTGTGTGAATTACCCTCCACTTTACTGCAGTGTTACGAGACTGGGAACGTACCGCTATACGCTGGAAATATGGCCTCTGCATGCGGTGATTTCCCCCATTCATTCCCTGACCGACTTTTAACTGCGGGGAAATCACACACAACATTATGCCCAAACACTTCCTCTTCTCTCTCCCTCAGGCCTGCATAAATCAGGCCTGGTTTAAAAAAATATATATATATATATATATATATATAGTTATTATAAAACAAATGGATTTGTGCCGCCTGGTTAAAACATAAATAAATAAAGATTTAGTTTTTGTGGTCGCTGAACGGCCTCCTGATATAGCTTGTTGCCGCTTGTCGGAGTCGGGTTAATCCATTTTGGGCGGGGATGCATTTTGGTGTTGGCATTATGCTATGCTTTAGCTATTGGAAAAATAGCAGATCTACAAGCTCGTAGCGCGCCACTCGGTGGCGCGCTACGAGCTTGTAGGTCTGCTATTTTTTTGGAAAAATCGAAGAACGACTGACATAGCTTTTTTTCAGAAAACTGTCAGGATGTAGAAGACATTTTTAGAATCTGATCTCAGGTCAGAATGGGTTAAGAGTTTTACTTTGAGTGACACGTAGGAGGGAACGAACAGTAGAGGAGAGAGAGAGGGAGAGGGAGAGGGGGGGGAGAGAGAGAGATGGATTGACGGATAAAGGGGAAAGGCTTGTCAGGGAAATTAAAGCCCTCGGTAAACGAATGCTGAGCTGTCGATCTGCGAGAGCATTTGATTATAACATGCCACTGCACTGCAACGCAGCACCAATCCACCACGCACTTCATCTCTCTCTCTGTCGCTCTCTGTCTCTCTCTCTCTCCCCCCCCCCCCCCTCTCTCTCTCTCCTTGCACCGTCTCGGCTATCTCTATAATTGTCTTCCTCTGAGACTCTTTGTCATCTTTCTTTCTTTCTCTCAATCTCTCCCTCTGACTCCACATCATTCAATCACGGCCCACCTTTTTTTTTACCAGCTGCTTTGAAGAAGCGGCGGTCAATATTCACCTGGGAAACTTGCCACACTGGTAGTTGACACTGGTAGTTGACACTAGATCTTTCTGCTGAGTGTTGCCAAGTCTGAGGCTGATGTATATGTGCTCACCGCAAATATGTCCGGGCTGAAACGAACGACTCGGAAAACACAATAGTTCCGCTTTAGAGAATCTTGGTTCCTATATACCTAAACTACTCCACTGAAACTGACACAGAGGCAGTTGCAGTATAGCGGACCCCCGCAGATGATGATAATGCAGCTGTTAATTAATTGATTTAATAAATTTGTTTCCTCCCGTCCGTATTGCCATACATGTAATGGTGGCTGGTGGAGCGTGTGGAGATATTATTCTCTGTATATTCAGACGCAGACAAGCAGAGACCCCTTTGTTGTTTAAATGTACAATTTCAGAAAATGTGTAATGCAACGAATCATTGTCTTCGTGTAAGTAATCAACTAGGGTGAAGTTTCATGGCGATAACTATTAATAACAATTTTACCTATCACATATCGGCCTATACCGTAGGTGAAAATTACAAAATGTGTGATAAATATGAAAAATAAATCATATAATAAATTACTTACGGGAGTACGGGAACCCTTCTTGGTGTTTTAACTATTGAAAAATAGCAGATCTACAAGCTCATAGCGAGTGGCGCACTACGAGCTTGTAGGTCTGCTATTTTTGAAAAATCGAAAATGCGGCACAAATCTTTGAACATATATTTTTTCAGAAGACTTTTTTTAATTTATTTCGACGTCAGGCTAAATGGGTTAATCCTATATCAGTTCTGAACTGAACCAGTTCCCGGTCGGTGGAAAAGAGGCCAGAGAGAGAGAGAGTGGAGGAGGCAGTCCTTCTACCGCGGGCGGAAACCAAAGCCAACAAGCTGTCCCGTTAGGCTACAGGACGATGACTTTAAAGGCGGTGTAAAGTTTCTAAACGGAACGATTAATGGCGTTCAAGAGACCACTGCAGACCGCTCAGTGCAAAGTTAAGGGTTTATACGAGAACGGTGTACCTGATTTAACGGTCTTTGGGTGGCACAGGGTTAAAAACACCTGTCCACCATCAACCACCACCATCTAATACATGAGGGGAGAAGTGTCTATATCCCATTCTGACCTGAGATCAGATTCATACGAGGTTTCCACTGGACACACACTGGTCTGATTATAACCCATTCTGACCTGAGATCAGATTCTAAAAAAATGTCAGTCGTTCTTCGAATTTAAAAAAAATAGCAGACCTACAAGCTCGTAGCGCGCCACTCGGTGGCGCGCTATGAGCTTGTAGATCTGCTATTTTTCAATAGCTAAAGCATAGCATGATGCTAACACCAAAATGGGTTCCCATTCAGAATGGGATATAGAGGTCAAATTTCCGAGGGCTTTTGGTTGCAAGCGCATGTCAAATGGAATAGTAGAGAGGCATAAAATGTACTCATCTTTCTGTAAAATGTAGGTCCACTTATCTCTATGATGGGACTATTTTAATAATTATGCTAATTGTGAAAATTGCCCAGCGTATTTATGCAAGTTAGCATCCGGCAGTTTCTAAATGCTGGGGACCCATATTACTCAACATTTCTAACATAAAACTTTAGGTATACTGAAAATGTCTGGGTTCACATTCTGGCAAGTGGACTGCAGTCACTGCATTGTATTTGTGGCATATTAGTGACACATTTTAACTATTTGACATTATTCAAATAGTTCAGAGGAGTGTGGCATGGGAGAGAGAGAGCGCTAAAATGTAGACTCGTCTCGCACACAAGTCATTGTCTAACCCATTCTGACCGGGCACCCATTTTGGTGTTAGCATCATGTTATGCTTTAGCTATTGAAAAATAGCAGATCTACAAGCTCATATCGCGCCACCGAGTGGCGCGATACGAGCTTGTAGGTCTGCTATTTTTTTTTTAATCGAAGAACGACTGACATTTTTAGAATCTGATCTCAGGTCAGAATGGGTTCATCAGACCCAGTGTGTGTCCGGCGGAAACCTCGTGTGAATCTGATCTCAGGTCAGAATGGTCTAAACACTTTGCTCATTAGCGACTGAGGACAATCTTCCCGGCTTTCTTCCCAGGAAATAATTGGAGTAAAACAAACGGAACAGAAAATGCTGTATTGAACCAATCCAACGATTACATTGTGGCCCTTTTGTTTTGACACTGATACATTTTTGTCGACAAAACCAACTGTACTACTAAAATCTTATGATGTTTAGTCGACTAAAACTAGACAAAAACTAAAACGTTACAGCTGACTAAAATATGACTAAAACTCAATGGGAGTCTAAATTTGCTGTTAACACCGGTCTATAATGTAACTTATACATTTGAGCGGCGAAAAATAACATGCAGACTCCCTCAAGGCTGCGTGTTGGGGAACACTTCTGTTCAACATCATGCTCCCACTAACATCCACATGTGACCAGATTTGGCTGAGGAGAAAAACCTTTATTTTCACCAGAGGAGAAAAACCTTTATTTTATTTATTTTTTTCAAAATGAGTTAATAGCACAGGCAGACTCTTCACATACTAGAGCATGTCTGAAAAAAGTGTCAGAGCTGAAATCGACATGTAAATAAATATTAAATAAATGCTTAAACATGTAGCTATAGGTGTAATGTTAGAGACCACCGAAGACATGTAAATATGAAATGGATGCTTAAACATGTAGCTATAGGTGTAATGTTAGAGACCACAGAAGTGAACCTTTCAAGCCTGTTTTCTCAACTCACTGTTTTCTGCAAGACATTGCTCTATAAGCCATATCTCCAAAACTGGAGGGTCAAACTGAACAACTAATATGTCAATTTGAAGCTATGATTCCCTGCTTTGATATGAAATAAAAAAACAAAAATTCTAAAAAATCCAATGGCAGTCTCCGAGTCAAATTTGGTCACATATGTTACCATAACAATGCAGTTAAACATATTTGTTGATTTAAAAGCAAATGCTCAGCTCATTGTAATGTGAAAACATAGACTCAGATCTGAATTTCAAGAGCTGCATTTAAATAATTTCAAAGTCAGCCTATGTATCAACTCAATAATATCAATTGAATAAATTGATATGAAGGACTTTGGAAAAACTCGTTCATGCATTCAAATGCTTTAGAGACCCACTAATGGCGTCTTTACAGGTCGACCTTAAACCCTTTTGGTGTTAGCATTATGCTATTCTTTAGCTATTGGAAAAATAGCAGATCTACAAGCTCATAGCGCGCCACCGAGTGGCGCGCTAAGAGCTTGTAGGTCTGCTATTTTTGAAACATCGAAGAACGACTGACATAGAAACATAGCTTTTTCAGAAAACTGTCAGGATGTAGAAGACATTTTTAGAATCTGATCTCGGGTCGAAATGGGTTGAATAATTTCAAAGTCAGCCTATATGTATCAACTCAATAATATCAATTGAATATCTTGATATGAAGGACTTTGAAAAAACTCGTTCATGCATTCAAATGCTTTAGAGACCCACTAATGGCGTCTTTACAGGTCGACCTTAAAATGATCTTTCTGGATCACTCCGGTTCGTAAATCTTTACCGGGCACACCCGTCTGTCAATGTCTGAGCAACCACTGTTGGTTTATAAATCATTGGCCTGGGCACCATTTCATTTAGGGTATATGATCCTGTCGGGAGCGGATGATATCGTTACGTCATGTTGTAGTATTGTTTTGTAGTCGACAGGCAGGAACAACAGGCGGCAACTTCCCATCGGTTTGAGGGAAAAGGAAGTTGCCGCGTGTTGTTCCTGCCTGTCGACTACAAAACAATACTACAACATGACGTAACAATATCATCCTGATGACTACAAAACAATACTACAACATGATGTAACGATATCATCCTGATGACTACAAAACAATACTACAACATGACGTAACAATATCATCCTGATGACTACAAAACAATACTACAACATGACGTAACAATATCATCCTGATGACTACAAAACAATACTACAACATGACGTAACGATATCATCCTGATGACTACAAAACAATACTACAACATGACGTAACGATATCATCCTGATGACTACAAAACAATACTACAACATGACGTAACGATATCATCCTGATGACTACAAAACAATACTACAACATGACGTAACCATATCATCCTGATGACTACAAAACAATGACTACAACATGACGTAACGATATCATCCTGATGACTACAAAACAATACTACAACATGACGTAACGATATCATCCTGATGACTACAAAACAATGACTACAACATGACGTAACGATATCATCCTGATGACTACAAAACAATACTACAACATGACGTAACGATATCATCCTGATGACTACAAAACAATGACTACAACATGACGTAACGATATCATCCTGATGACTACAAAACAATACTACAACATGACGTAACGATATCATCCTGATGACTACAAAACAATACTACAACATGACGTAACGATATCATCCTGATGACTACAAAACAATACTACAACATGACGTAACCACATCATCCTGATGACTACAAAACAATACTACAACATGACGTAACGATATCATCCTGATAACTACAAAACAATACTACAACATGACTTAACAATATCATCCTGATGACTACAAAACAATACTACAACATGACGTAACAATATCATCCTGATGACTACAAAACAATACTACAACATGACGTAACGATATCATCCTGATGACTACAAAACAATACTACAACATGACGTAAAGATATCATCCTGATGACTACAAAACAGTACTACAACATGACGTAACGATATCATCCTGATGACTACAAAACAATACTACAACATGACGTAACGATATCATCCTGATGACTACAAAACAATACTACAACATGACGTAACGATATCATCCTGATGACTACAAAACAATACTACAACATGACGTAACGATATCATCCTGATGACTACAAAACAATACTACAACATGATGTAACGATATCATCCTGATGACTACAAAACAGTACTACAACATGACGTAACGATATCATCCTGATGACTACAAAACAATACTACAACATGACGTAACGATATCATCCTGATGACTACAAAACAATACTACAACATGACGTAACGATATCATCCTGATGACTACTAAACAATACTACAACATGACGTAACGATATCATCCTGATGACTACTAAACAATACTACAACATGACGTAACGATATCATCCTGATGACTACAAAACAATACTACAACATGACGTAACGATATCATCCTGATGACTACAAAACAATACTAGAACATGACGTAACGATTTCATCCTGATGACTACAAAACAATACTACAACATGACGTAACGATATCATCCTGATGACTACAAAACAATGACTACAACATGACGTAACGATATCATCCTGATGACTACAAAACAATACTACAACATGACGTAACCATATCATCCTGATGACTACAAAACAATACTACAACATGACGTAATGATATCATCCTGATGACTACAAAACAATACTACAACATGACGTAACGATATCATCCTGATGACTATAAAACAATGACTACAACATGACGTAACGATATCATCCTGATGACTACAAAACAATACTACAACATGACGTAACGATATCATCCTGATGACTACAAAACAATACTACAACATGACGTAACGATATCATCCTGATGACTACAAAACAATACTACAACATGACGTAACGATATCATCCTGATGACTATAAAACAATACTACAACATGACGTAACCACATCATCCTGATGACTACAAAACAATACTACAACATGACGTAACGATATCATCCTGATGACTATAAAACAATACTACAACATGACGTAACCACATCATCCTGATGACTACAAAACAATACTACAACATGACGTAACGATATCATCCTGATGACTATAAAACAATACTACAACATGACGTAACGATATCATCCTGATGACTACAAAACAATACTACAACATGACGTAACCATATCATCCGCTCCCGACAGGATCATACAGAGTTTTGAAACAGAGACAAGGCTTTCCTCCGAGGTGGTGGAAAGCCTGGTGAGGCGAGGTTAATACATTATTGAATGGTTATGGGGGCCAAATAAATTTTTCATATTTTGCTATACAGTACTGTACATCACAAACCATCCTGTCTGGGACGGTTCTGCTTTCTGTCCCTGGAGTCTGACCCAAACACAGAGAGTCAGCGCTTGGTTCTGTACGTGTAGTACTGTACATAATCTGGAACAGAACACTGCTGGTCTGCAACTCTCCAAGGACACCTCTCACTTCTTTAACCCATTTTGACCTGGTAACGATTCTGCAAATGTCGTTCTAAATCCTGACTGTTTTCTTGAAAAAGCGATGTTTTTCTATGTCAGTCGTTCTCTCAAACACTTTCATGTCACTTTTCACGATTCTTAAAAAAAATAGCAGACCTACAAGCTCGTAGCGCGCCACTCTGTGGCGCGCTATGAGCTTGTAGATCTGCTATTTTTCAATAGCTAAAGCATAACCTAATGCTAACACCAAAAGGGGTTTCCCACCTAGAATGGGTTAAAAGACAAAATAACTTTCTGTTTTGAAGCAACATACAAACCGACTGAGGTTTTCATGTGGTTTTCAGTAGCTTGTTTGACTGCACTTGTAAGTTCATATTTTTTTCTTGTTTCACACTGTATCTTTTCTATCGATGCGTTATATTACTGTTAATATGAATATATAACTTAAGCGAGTAAACTTGACTTTTTTTTCCCTCTACACCAAACCTCTTCACTGAAAATAGCCGATCTACAAGCTCACAACACGCTCTCAACCCAGAACACTTTCAGTAAGCAGGGTAAAATCAAGGTAATGCATCAAATGCATAGATTCAGTGCCTCAGTAATCTAAGGATCATATGTTAAACCAAGAACATTATTATAATATAAAAAATAAACAACATGCACATTGAAACTATACAAACTATAGGTAAACAAATGAACAACAAATGAACCTGAATTAATCTAAATTATACGTTTTCACTTTTGTATGAGTCTGCAAGGTCGTCGAGGCTATAGAGAAAGTGCATGCTATACGGCAAGTTCTATAATCTATACAGGCTATAGTTTGTTCATTTCATCATTGAACAAAGATCTCTGTATAGTTTTTGGAGTGGTGCAACCACTCCAAGGAACAGCAATGTCCGTGTTCACCTATGTATGTGACGTTAACCCATTTTGGGTTTGAACCCCTTTTGGTGTTAGCATTATGTTATGCTTTAGCTATTGCAAAAATAGCAGATCTACAAGCTCATAGCGCGCCACCGAGTGGCGCGCTACGAGCTTGTAGGTCTGCTATTTTTGAAAAAATCGAAGAACGACTGACATAGAAACATAGCTTTTTCAGAAAACTGTCGGGATGTAGAAGACATTTTTTTTTAATCTGATCTGAAAAATGGGTTAATGAGCCAATGACTATGACTACCAGTAGGGGCACTGTTGTGCCAGAAACAGAGGGAGAGAGAGATAGTATTAGTGCTACACTGTTGCCTGCTAATGAGAGAGAGAGAGAGAGAGAGGAGAGGAGGGGCAGGCTGACGCGGGGCAGCTTGGGGCAGCGTTTGTATACACATACGTGACCAAATTTGACTGGGAGACTGCCATTGGATTTTTTTGAATTTTTGTTTTTTCATTTCATATCAAAGCAGGGAATCATAGCTTCAAATTGACATAGTGGTTGTTCAGTTTGACCCACCAGTTTTGGAGATATGGCTTATAGAGTAAATGTCTTGCAGAAAACAGCGAGTTGAGAAAACAGGCTTGAAAGGTTCACTTCTGTGGTCTCTAACATTACACCTAGCTACATGTTTAAGCATTTATTTCATATTTACATGTCAATTTCAGCTTTGACACTTATTTCCGACATGCTCTAGTATGTGAAGAGTAACTAACCCTAACCCTGTGCTATTAACTCATTTTGAAAAAATAAATAAAAAATAAATGTTTTTCTCCTCTAGTGAAAAGCTGGAATGTGCGCGATGGCAGACTCTCAGTCAAATCTGGTCACAGTCTCAGGGCAGTTTGGTACACATACCTGTCTCGGGGCAGGCTGACTCGGGGCAGCTTGGGGCAGCGTTTGCTCAGGGTGAAGAGCTTCCGGATGATCTTCTGGGCCTTCCCCAGGACCAGCGCCGTGCTGGCCTCCAGCTGGGCGTAGCGCCGCTGCAGGGACGCGTCGCCCGACCACGACTTGGCGATGGCGGACACGTTCAGGAAGCGGTCCGTGGGCAGGTGCCTCAGGAAGGCCTTGAAGTCCTCTAGAGACGGAGAGGGAGGGAGGGAGGGGAGGGAGGGAGGGGAGGGGAGGGGGGGGGGGGGAGGGAGGGAGGGGTGTAGAACAGGTGGTGAGGCGAGGTGTGAAAGGAATCGGCAGGGTGGAGAGAGAGGGTGAAGAGAGAGGAGAGAAAAACAAGAACAGTGGAATTAGTGCGATTATTTTAACCCATTTTGACCTGAGATCAGATTCTAAAAAATGTCTTCTACATCCTGACAGTCGTTCTTCGATTTAAAAAAAAATAGCAGACCTACAAGCTCATAGCGCGCCACTCGGTGGCGCGCTATGAGCTTGTAGATCTGCTATTTTTCAATAGCTAAAGCACGACATGATGCTAACACCAAAAGGGGTTCACTTCACGCCCAAAATGGCTTAAACACCTCGTTATGTGAGAAAAAACCTGTTCGTTTCAACGTCGTCACATTCCCGGTGATGTGCAAAAAGGACGAACGAGAACGCTCCTGGTTTCACATTCAGGTTCAGGTTTATTTGTCATGTGTGTAATTAGATACAGAGTATACATACAATGAAAATTATTTTGCTCAGAGCACTCTCAGTCTTACATACACAGGACATAAACAAACATCTATAGTGCAAGAAAAGACAAAAAAACAGTGTGTGAAGTGAAGTGCAGTACAGTTCAAGGTCAGCTGTTCAGCAGCCTGACTGCCTGGGGGTAGAAACTGTTACTGAGACGGGTGGTACGAGATTTGATGCTCTGGTAGCGTTTTTTGGAAGGGAGTGGTTTGAACAGGGTATTTGCGGGGTGGCTGGTGTCTAGCCTGGTTAATAAACCAGACCGAATCAGCCGTTGGCAAAAATAAATTGCCTGCCGGCGGATTAGGGTCTGGAGAGGCTCAATTGTACGCCCATTTCCTACACCAGAGAAATGGGGCGGGACGGTATGCAATATGGGCGGGCTTTGGTACAGTGACTTTCAATGCTTGAGACCTTTGACTGACAGTAGCTCTGACCAATTGCGTCAAAGAGAAAATGTTTCCCTGGAAATTAAATCCAAGCTGAGCCTCCCCAGACTAATATCCCGCGGTCCGTGCGATATTAGTCTGGTTTATTAACCAGGCTAATAACATCATGGAAGACACCAGCCACTCCGCAAATACCCTGTTCAAACTACTCCCTTCCAAAAAACGGCTGATTCGGTCTGGTTTATTAACCAGGCTATGATGTTATGGGCTTTTTTCATACAGCGAGTGGTGTAGATGTTATGGAGACTGTGGTAATTCTGTAGTGCCGATTAGTATAGTTTCAGTACGTATAGTTTCAGACGGAAATAAATAAGAAAGAAAAAAGTACCTGTGATATTTTAATGAGGCGTCGTTTCCAAAGTGAACACCTGCACCTTTAATGTGCGATTATGCTCTCTCACACCACCCCCCCCCCCCCCCACCATTAACCCATTCTGACCTGAGATCAGATTCTAAAAATGGTCTTCTACATCCTGACAGTTTTCCATTCTGACCTGAGATCAGATTCTAAAAAAAGGTCTTCTATGTCAGTCGCTCTTCGATTTTTCAAAAATAGCAGACCTACAAGCTCGTAGCGCGCCACTCGGTGGCGCGCTATGAGCTTGTAGATCTGCTATTTTTCAATAGCTGTATAAAGCACGACATGACGCTAACACCAAAATGGGTTCCCGATCAGAATGGGTTAAAAGCCCACGGAAGTTACAATTATACTGCTTTGTACAATAATATTGTCATTTTTACAAACGCACTCCTTATGGGGAGAGTGATAGCATTCCTTCCATGTGCAGATGGTATAAAGATTACATGTTATTTAATTAGTCGTTTAGTTTAAACTATAAATGTAATGAGAACGCATGGGATACTGTCTTGTGGATATAGGCTTGTGTGCATTAGTTGCAAAACAAAGGTAACAAGAAGACTCGCCCCGGTGCGTGCCCGTTTTTCCTCCCGGAATTTTTCCCCAGTGAGGGGGATAACTTTGTAATATGCTATTGGCTGTTTGTATTCTTTTTGGAAAAATATAAAAAGATACTCCTGTAGAAAGGCTATATTATATTACTTATATTGACCCTATAAACAATGTAGTATTATTTAGTGTAAGGTTTTGCCCCCTCAAATGGTACCTCATCAGATAATCCCCCACATATCCTACAACAACTTCTGTGAACAGACTTTCACTGTAGTAGCTTTTCATAAATTATATTTGTATATGTTGTATTTTCTGTTCTGCTGTCATGAAAGTTTATAGTTAGAGAAATTCAAAGTCCAGCCGTCTGCTGTCCAGCCTCTCCCACCCCTCACTGGGGAACATTCTGGGAGGAAAACAGAAACGGGGTGAGTCTTCTTGTATTCAAAACAAACAAGCAGTAGTCCATGTGCTAAAAGGAAAGGCTCTCTCATTACATCACCTTCTTCTCCTTATCTTTTCAAGAGAGAAGCGTATGAACTGAACAGTAGTTTAGTTCAGTGGTTCCCAAACTCTTTCATGTCAAGGACCCCCCAAATTGACACTAATTATACCCTGTGGACCCCCCATTTGAAAAGACATGCCATGATGCCAGGTGACCCCCCATAAGAGAAGATTTTGACGGCTCCAGCAGTGATTCTCAACCTGTTTAATTTCAAGGACCCCCCAGTTTGACATGCATTATAGTCTACGGACCCCCATTTAATGGCATTTCTATCTCTGAGACCCCCAATTTATATTGTAAAATCAATGTTGCGCATGTTGTGTATAGAAAAGTGCTATAAAAATGCAATTCAGGAATCGGCAACATCAGCTCAAACAAGACAGGGCCTTCCCTGGGCATCGCTGACATAATACTGATGAACAACGATGGCAGATGTGAGTTAATAAATTCACAAATGCAAAAGGAGGCATGCACACACGCACACAAAAGCACTCTCGCATACACTTGTGCACACACACACTAAGGCTGTCCCCAAACATTCAAGGTTCGAATGTTCGCTCGTTAGGGTTGGCACTCGAATCTTAATTAATGGGTATGAACCATTCGTTTTTTTATTTTTTTATTTTTTATAAAAATAAATATTATATATTTTTTCCTTTTTTATTAACTTTTTTATATCTCGGCGAGAATGTGATATGAGCATGTAAAAAAAAAGTAAGTTTCTAGTGCATTCCTGTCAGAAGTTATGTCTATCTCCTTGTTGTGCTGTCCCTCTCCAAACTCCCCATGTGCACATGGCTAGTCGAGCAGTTCTGATTGGCTGCCTCGTCTCCAGCCATGTTGCCTCAGAATTCTTTAGGGACACTAATTTGAGCATAACAGCGGAGCGCAGCTAAAAAGTGGCATAACGTCAGCAGCAGACCCACAGATAATAATAATGCAGCTGGTAATTCATTAATTTAATCAATTTGGGCTTGTTTCATATTAAATTAATTTACTCACCTAGAGTTTAAATCGTAAAATGGAGGATCATGTAAGAACACACTTTTGTTATTGAAGAGCAGGGTAAATATGATGTTTTGCGCCAAGGTCCTATTCCTTTCCTTACAGTCTAGGGCAGGCTGTTGTTTTGTTTTGCAACATTATTTCCACGTTGAATCGTTCTGACGGCCGGGTTTGAGCAGCAGTATAGGGGGACAAAGACCAACAGGGGAGCCCACGACGGGATGGACGGCCGCGACCGGGCGTCGCGGATCATGAAGAAGTGACACCGAGGAAGCGACGCCATGGGCCGTCGGAACCCCCCTGGGGGGTCCCCCCTAACCGACTGCAATAGGCGAAAAATCAACTGCGAGTCTGCGACGGAACGGGCTGGCGCCTGGCGGGGCTGCAATATTAAACATTTTTCAGGGAGAACTCTCGGGCCTCTAGCCGTCGGGGCTCTACGCAGCTGCGTAGTTTGCGTAGTGGTAAAAAAAACCCCACAGTGTGTGTGTGTGTGTGTGTGTGTGTGTGTTGGGAGAGAGAGAGATTGATAAAGAGCGGGGGAGACGCGCTGTGCGCTCGGATCGAGACGGTTATTTTTTTAATTAATTAGAAACAAATGGTCCGAATGTTCACTCGGAAATTCCTGCCGAAGTTCGAGTCCTAAAATAAGGGCTAGGGTACAGCCTTAACACACACACACACACACACACACACACACACACTCTTGAATGGCATTTAGATACTAGTTTGGTGTTTTATGTAAATCGCCATCATTTTGCCTGCTATATATAGCCAAAGGAGCCTGCATATCTTTGTAAGCAGCCCTTGACTTAACCCATTCTGACCCGAGATCAGATTCATACGAGGTTTCCACTGGACACACACTGGTCTGATTATAACCCATTCTGACCTGAGATCAGATTCTAAAAAATGTCAAGTCGTTCTTCGATTTTTTTCAAAAATAGCAGACCTACAAGCTCGCTATGAGCTTGTAGATCTGCTATTTTTCAATAGCTAAGGCATAACATGATGCCAACACCAAAATGAGTTCCCGTTCAGAATGGTTTAAAATAAAACAAAAAAAACAAAAGTTGAGCACCGCAACTACAATAGATTGAACTGTCAGAATAATGGCCGCCGCCCAGGAAACACTAACAGTTCCTTTCCTCTCAGACTTTGGGATTGCCAAATTCTATTTCTGTACCCAGATCATTTGAATGCCATTATAAACCAATGGACAAAGATTATGCCTGCACTAACGTCTTGGGGGGAACGGTGGCCCTATCACTCACTCACGTCCCTCCAAGGCATCCGGGTTGAGTGAGAGACCTTGTAGGACTCTGTGTTTGAGAGAGAGAGAGAGAGAGAGAGAGACCTCGTATAGGACTCCGTCTGTGACTCAGTTCTCGTCTTCTTGGCAGAGAGGAGGAGAGATCTGCAGCCAAGAAGAGGCTAAGGCGAG
The DNA here is from genome assembly GCF_964188405.1 of Protomyctophum parallelum. NCBI lineage: Eukaryota > Metazoa > Chordata > Actinopteri > Myctophiformes > Myctophidae > Protomyctophum > Protomyctophum parallelum. The sequence goes on from NC_139709.1 coordinate 4,804,556, forward strand.
ACGCAAGCCTATTACACTGCTTAGTGATCCCCACCGACACATCACTCTCTCCCTCTCTCTGTCTGTCCCTCTGTCTCTCTCTCTCTCTCTCTCTCTCTCTCTCTGTCTCTCTGTCTCTCTGTCTCTCTCTCCCTCCCTCTCTCACACTACTCACATTTTAATTTGTGAGTGGTGCAATGTACCGTCCTAACCTATGTGACTGTTACTATGCTACTATGTTTAGAGTACCAGTAGGGGCAAAAGTGGCACTGTTTTGCCAGAGAGAGTTAGGGAGGGAGATAGGGAGGGGGAGAGAGAGGGAGAGAGAGGGAGAGGGAGAGAGAGGGAGAGAGAGAGAGGGAGAGAGGGGGAGAGAGGGGGAGAGAGGGAGAGGTACCAATATGGTCCTAGGATTGGACAAAACAGCATTGGATATAATAACTATAATTTGTCTCTGTGGCTCTATAATTTTCAGACAAAGATTACGCAACAACATTCAAGCTTTTAGAGCATTGCATAATGTGACAACTGTCTGCAAAGTATTAATTATGTACCTGGCTGTTCTTGTCTGCCCTTGGCTGGACTGCGTTTTTATTTTATTAAGACGTGGAGTGGTTCAGTCAAGTCAGGACAACTCAAGAATGGATGGAATATATATTTATTGAATATAAGATGAGCAATATATTTATTATGGTGGAGAGAGAGTTGCACCACTCAGTTCAAACGGGTGTGATTATATTTTACTACTTTAAAAGTAGGCTATTAATATTGCAATGTAGAAGTAAGTACTACTGTTACAAGTATAAGAGTCCGGAATGTACTTGAGTAAAAGTACAACATTACTGGTAAATAAGTGTACTTGAAGTACCGAAAGTATATATTCATTATGCTTCACAAGTTTTCAAAAAGTAGTAAAAATAATAATAGAAATCAACAAAGTAACTATAACGTTTTCAAATAATTGCAGTATTGGAGTACGTACAATATTTGCCTTTTGAGTAGAAGTAAAATTATTCAAAATGTACGTCCTCAAAAGTGCAGTACTTGAGTACATGTACTTAGTTACATTCCACCACTGCCTGCCACTCATCTCATCTCTCTCGAAGCTAAGAGAGAATGATAACAATGAATGGGTGTTTAAACCATTTAAGACGGAGACCAGATTCTCCTAAATGTCTTTTTAAATCATGACGGTTTTCTGAAAAACCTCTGTTTCTATGTCAGTGGTTCACAAACATGTCAAGGGTCAAGTTCAAGGACCCCCAAAAATATCTGTAATTGGCCGCCGACCCCCATCTGAAAATATGTTGTTCAATTAAGGGACCTCCCCAGAAGCAAATATTTGAGTTAAAAAACGTTCGCTCTGAAAGAACATATATTCAAAGATTTCCACTACATTTTCACACATTTTCTAAAATGTAAGATCTACAAGCTCATGGCGCGAGATGATTTTCCAATAGCTAACATATAACATGATGCTTAAAAACACCTAAAGGGGTTCCTGCCCTGAATGGTTTAACACATTCTGACCTGAGATCAGATTCTATAAATCTCTTCTACATCCTGAGAGTTTTCTGAAAAAGCTATGTTTCTATATGTCAGTCGTTCTTCGATTTTTTCAAAAATAGCAGATCTACAAGCTCATAGCGCGCCACTCGGTGGCGCGCTATGAGCTTGTAGATCTGCTATTTTTCAATAGCTAAAGCATAACGTAATGCTATAACACCAAAAGGGGATCCCGCCCTGAATGGTTTAAGTGTTTGGTGTGCTATGTTTCACAGGATCGTTTTGATTTTAACTGTCCGGCTCATTGTTCCTGCTAATCGTCTCAGAAGTTGTGATAGCTTCCATTAGCCGTGATAGACACCAGGATAATAGACAGTGTCCCAATTCATTCCTTCTTCCTTTTCTCATGGCTTGACATTGAGGGAAAATAAGTGGTAATTGTAGTGATTAATATAATGGGGCATTTCTCTGGTGGTTTCTGCTCTAGGACGTGTAGTATTTCAGGCTATGGGAGACTTGCAGACGAAGCCCATCTCGCCCAGTGGCTGAGAGAACATCGGAAACTAGTGATGCACCCAATAGAGCGTCGCAGTCCCTCCCCCTTTCAGGACAACGAACGGCCCAGGAAATGAAATGCAATGCATTCTGACCATAGGATTTACTTTAAGTATTTATTTAAAGACGGTTACGCCGCGGACAAAGCCAACTCGGATCGTGACAAATCATGACAATGAACACAATGTTTTGGGGCCGATCAAATAATTTATAAGAAGAAAAACAAAACAAATAGTGTTATGTCTCCTGCCTTTATTTTCTTCTTTCTAATGATTTGATCGGCCCAAAATATTGTGTTCATTGTCATGATTTGTCACGATCCGAGTTGGCTTTGTCCGCGGCGTAACCGTCTTTAAATAAATACTAAAAGAAAATCCTATGGTCAGAATGCATTGCATTTCATTTCCTGGGCCGTTCGTTGTTCTGAAAGGGGGAGGGACTGCGCCGCTCTATATTCGTCCGCAGAAAATATTGGGCAGAAAAAGGCCTATTCGATTCAGCCTGAATAGGCAGAAATAGTGTATGCAATTGGACCCATAATAGTGATTATTATTATAAGTAAAATTTTGCCATAAATCAGGTAGCTTTAAGGAATGGCCATGTAGGAAAAAAGATATATAATAATAATCATATTTGGATATTTGGATAACTGTTTCCTATATTCGGTATTCGGTTTCGGCCAAAAAACATCCTTTCGGTGCATCCCTATTGGAAACACTGTCACTGTCGTAAAAAGAGGAGTTAACTGTATTTTGCCCGTAAACCTCAAGTTTAGCAGGCATATACAGTCAAAGGACCACTTCACCACTTTTCAACGTATCTTCATATAATAGGTCCTCATTAATAATCATGGTAAATAGTACGGCAGTTAACCAAACCTATTGTGCATTTTATGACTAAAGCATGAAACTTTCTACAGTGTTTCTATATACTATGAAGTTTGTTTTCAGATGTGGAACCACTTCTGAGTTGGTGTCTGTAACTCGTTAGAGGCTGTACACATATCGGGTTGTCAAAAACATGCATTTTTCCATTTTTTGCAGGCACAAAGACAGTATATCAATAAGAAGAGTTCTGGAACCCACTAGTCATCATCAAATTGCTTTAATAGGTTAAATTAACAGTAGAAGATATGTCAATTGGGTTTCATGGGTCATTAGGTCACACAAACACCTCACATAAACACAGACACAAAAATCGGATTTTCAACTATTTGTGTTCAATTGGATTGAGCATTTGACATATTTTCTTAACATATCCTATTTGCAGTAAAGAGTTTCTACCATGCAATTACATTATTAGAGAGGCCTAACAGTCTCCTGAGCATGAACAAAGGGCAGTACACTTGAGGGCAGACTTTTTGCACTTTGTGTATCGCTTTGTGCACCCTTTCTTGCAACCACAATGTATCAGTTCATAGCAGCTCTGTGAGGCTTCTGGAAGGGTGGTCCACAGTGGCTGCCATCCCAATTCTTCTTTCACCCAGCCCCAATCAGAAGGGCTAGGCTGGATGAAGGGAATGGCATAGAAGCCACATTGATGACCAACAGGGCACAGTGGCACAAGTCCTCTCGAGTAAGATACAATCAAACCAAACTGCAGCGACGGCGGAAGTCGCCAGAAGAGGTGAAACAGTCTGTAGTACCCAAAGTTCACACTCGGTCTACTGACACTGACAGCCATGTCTGTACTAAGGACAAGGTGTGCTTCTTCTGCAACAAGTTAGCAGGCTCTCAAAAAAAAGAAAAACTCCGAAAAGTGCTACGTACATGAGGCTTCAACAAAACAGTTGGACTTCAATGTTAGACAAGCTGCTTTGGAAACGGAAGACACTGAGTTACTAGGCAAACTTGCACCTGGGGACATGATAGCCCTCGAGGCAAAGTATAATCGAAACTGCCTCCGGATGCTCTACAACAAATCAAGACAGGCTCATTCAAAGGATGGACATGAGGAAGAGGTGCATGGTATTGCTTTCGCATAGTTATTGGCCTTTATGGAGGAAAGTAGAGGTGATGACTGCGCCCCAGTATTCAAACTGGCAAACCTGGGTAAACTGTACCAAGAACGACTTAAACAGCTCGGTGATACAGTAGAGTAGATTATCGTGTCCACACAACCAGACTGAAGAACCGGCTTATGTCTCAGTTACCTGATTTAACGGCTTGTACACAAGGAAGGGACACACTATTAACATTTCAGGATGATATCGGAGATGCTCTCAAGAAGGCCTGTGATCACTACCGTGATGCCATGCATTTAGTGAGAGCAGCACAAGTGGTACGGAAAGAGATGTTTTCCAAGAAGTTAAACTTTGATGGCTCATTCCATCCTAACTGTCAGAAGGAGTCTGTACCTACATCTCTTTTGGCCTTGGTGAACATGATCCTGGAAAAAGGAACTTCTACCGCTGCTCTTTCAATCTCACAGCTGTTGGTTTTCAACAGTGTCAAACATACACGAGCAGAAAAGTCATCAGGTACAGTATGTCACAACCGTAACCGTGAAACTCCACTTCCTCTGTATGTGGCAATGAAAGTCCATGCTGTCACACGCAATAGAGGGCTAATTGACACTCTCTTCAGTCTGGGTATGTGTGTGGCATATGATCGCCTGCTGCAGGTGTCAGCTGACATTGCCAATGGAGTCTGCCAGCGTTTCATGGCAGAAGATGTTGTGTGCCCGCAAGAAATGCGCAATGGACTCTTCACAACAGCTGCGGAGGACAATATTGACCACAATCCGAGCTCTGGAACAGCAAAGGACTCCTTTCATGGCACTGGGATCTCCTTGATGCAGCACCCTACACATGAAAGTGTAGGCTCTGACCGTGGTGTGCTTGTGCTTAACCACTCTATTCACTAGGTCATTCATGCCACTGCCACAAGCCTACACCAATGTGCCACCAGTTGCTCGGAGACAAAGACCTTCAGAGCCCCTCCAGTAAAAGGCCCTTTAAAAGTCTTGGATTTCCAAATGACAGCAAGAACAAGAGAAGAAGAAGATGGGTGGCTGAGAACTGTGAAGGCAGCCCTGGATGATCCAGAAACCAACCAGGCAACCTGGGTGTCATGGTCTGCCTATCATGCTCACATCCAGCAGACAGTAATCCCCCCTGCAGCCATCAATGCACTATTGCCTTTATTCCTGGACAACGCACACTCTGCTGCCATGATAAGACATCCAATGGACCTCATCAGAGCAGCACACGCAATAACCCTCTATTGCGTGTGACAGCATGGACTTTCATTGCCACATACAGAGGAAGTGGAGTTTCACGGTTATGAAACGCTGGCAGACTCCATTGGCAATGTCAGCTGACACCTGCAGCAGGCGATCATATGCCACACACATACCCAGACTGAAGAGAGTGTCAATTAGCCCTCTATTGTGTGTGACAACATGGACTTTCATTGCCACATACAGAGGAAGTGGAGTTTCACGGTTACGGTTGTGACGTACTGTACCTGATGACTTTTCTGCTCGTGTATGTTTGACACTGAAAACCAACAGCTGTGAGATTGAAAGAGCAGCGGTAGAAGTTCCTTTTTCCAGAAGCTGAGTCTGGTGTTTGATGTTGGCCCCATCCAGGATCATGTTCACCAAGGCCAAAAGAGACTTCCGCCGTCGCTGCAGTTTGGTTTGATTGTATCTTACTCGACAGGACTTGTGCAACTGTGCACTGTTGGTCATCAATGTGGCTTCTATGCCATTCCCTTCATCCAGCCTAGCCCTTCTGATTGGGGCTGGGTGAAAGAAGAATTGGGATGGCAGCCACTGTGGACCACCCTTCCAGAAGCCTCACAGAGCTGCTATGAACTGATACATTGTGGTTGCAAGAAAGGGTGCACGAAGCGATACAAGTGCAAAAAGTCTGCCCTCAAGTGTACTGCCCTTTGTTCATGCTCAGGAGACTGTTAGGCCTCTCTAATAATGTCATTGCATGGTAGAAACTCTTTACTGCAAATAGGATATGTTAAGAAGAGATGTCAAATGCTCAATCCAATTGAACACAAAATGGTTGAAAATCCGATTTTTGTGTCTGTGTTTATGTGAGGTGTTTGTGTGACCTAATGACCCATGAAACCCAATTGACATATCTTCTACTGTTAATTTAACCTACTAAAGCAATTTGATGATGACTAGTGGGTTCCAGAACTCTTCTTATTGATATACTGTCTTTGTGCCTGCAAAAAAGGGAAAAATGCATGTTTTTGACAACCCGATATGTATACAGCCTCTAACGAGTTACAGACATCAACTCAGAAGTGGTTCCCCATCTGAAAACAAACTTCATAGTATATAGAAACACTGTAGAAAGTTTCATGCTTTAGTCATAAAATGCACAATACCTTCCATATGATGAGCTTAACTGCAGCACTAAAAATGGCACGATTTTCTTCTACTCAGTCTGTGTCTCATAGGAGGGCTGTGGGCAGTTTAGAACCCGTCTTCCAGTGACATCATCATTAGGCAGATTATTTTTTAAACAATATTATTTTTACAAAAACGTTTAGATTTTCATTATCGTGAGAACGATGGCTTCCATTTTCGCATTGCAACTTTTCAGGACTAGAAAGCCTGCAGTTTCTATTAGCTTGTATTCCCCATCGATGATGTCACTATAGGAAGACGGTTTCTGAACTGCCCACAGCCCTCCTAATGAGACACAGACCGAGTAGAAAAAAAACGGCGCCATTTTTTTCATGATTTTTTGTGAGGACCTATTTACCTATTATATGAAGATAGGTTGAAAAGTGGTGAAGTAGTCCTTTGATATACGGTAATATGCAGGTGTGATGGTACAATTCGGGAGTTTACCGGAGTTTGTTGGAAGGTTTAACGGGAGTTTCCTGTAATATACACATCCGTATTCAATGCTTTTTGCGCAGTGTGTGTGTGCCAAGGTATTCTATACCGTTCAAACCTGCTCTGAGGATATGGATATGAAATGGATTCAAATGAGTTAATTCAGTGACACCATAAATAATAATACTGTAGAATGAGCATGCCCTGCCCACACCTAAATAAACCTGACGTGATTTAGTCAGATACATTTCTTTAGCCCATTCTGACCTGAGATCAGATTCATACGAGGTTTCCACTGGACACACACTGGTCTGATTAACCCATTCTGACCTGAGATCAGATTCTAAAAATGTCAGTCGTTCTTCGATTTTTTTCAAAAATAGCAGACCTACAAGCTCATATCGCGCCACTCGGTGGCGCGATATGAGCTTGTAGATCTGCTATTTTTCAATAGCTAAAGCATAACATGATGCTAACACCAAAATGGGTTCCCGGTCAGAATGGGTTAGGGGAGGGATGGAAGTCAGATTTAGTCTTATTTAGATTTAGACTTAGTCTGATTTAGTCAGATACATTTCTTTAGGGGAGTAAGGGATGACTGTATACTTCACAGTCTGTGAGTCTGTGGCTATATGCAGGAAGATATAAACAAGTTATTTTGGGATTTCTCATTCCTCGAGAAAATATAAATGGATATCTCATTTAATATATTTAGTGAAGGCAATTTACAGCTTAGCCCATTTTGAGCGGGAACCCCTTTTGGTGTTAGCATTATGTTATGCTTTAGAGCTATTGAAAAATAGCAGATCTACAAACTCGTAGCGCGCCACCGAGTGGCGCGCTATGAGCTTGTAGGTCTGCTATTTTTGAAAAATAAAAGAACGACTGACATATAGAAACAGCTTTTTCAGAAAACTGTCAGGATGTAGAAGACATTTTTAGAATCTGATCTCGCATCAAAATGGGTTAAATGACTGATGCAATGTGATTATTCGATCATCAGGATGCAATATAGGCCACCTCGCCCGATGAATCAGACGGATAGTAATTATAGCAATTATACATCGATGTATGATGCCGTTTAAAAGCTGTCGCAGAGCATGCCTTTGCAGGCGGGTGTGAACTTAGCAGGAGGCGGACGTCTGTGAGGGGATGTGCTGTGGGCAGTGGCAGTTCAGTCACACGGGAGAGACTCGGAGTAGAGTCGCTGCTTCTTTGCCTGGAAAAGGAGCCAGCTGAGGTGGTTCGGGGCATCTGGTTAGGATGCCTCTCGGGCGTCTCCCTAGGGAGGTCCTCGAGGCTCGTCCCACATGGGAGGAGACCCCGGGACAGAGCAAGGCGCAGTTGTGATCTCCCAGGAGGAAGCCACTAATGTTGCTCTGGAGAGGGAAGTCTGGAACACTCTCTGGTGGAGCTGTTGCCCCCCGCCACCCGACTACGGATAAGCGGTTGAAGATGGATGGATGAATACATATGTTTTGACATTGTCAATTTGTAGAATATCCTCACAATTTCCTAATGGTTCTGAATATAGATGTATATTAAGCATATTATTATTATATATTATAATATATTATATATTATAATGGTTCTGAATATAGATGTATAGCAGCATATCTGGATGCAATTGTTGTTGGGTTATTTTACATATAGCTCAGCACAATCAAATTAATCTCATTTATGAATACAATAGAGCTCCCGATATAACCGTATGACATTATTAACCCATTCTGAACGGGAACCCATTTTGGTGTTAGCATCATGTTATGCTTTAGCTATTGAAAAATAGCAGATCTACAAGCTCATAGCGCACCACCGAGTGGCGCGCTACGAGCTTGTAGGTCTGCTATTTTTTGAAAAATCGAAGAACGACTGACATTTTTAGAATCTGATCTCAGGTCAGAATGGGTTAATCAGACCAGTGTGTGTCCAGTGGAAACCTCGTATGAATCTGATCTCAGGTCAGAATGGGTTAAGGTGCAATATAACCGGGCAATTATAGCACTCACAAATTAGCACACTTCATTTAGACAGGGGCTCTTAAACTCATTCAGAAATGTAACTTCACTCTGGGGAGCAGAGTCGTAAAAGCACATTGCCACTCTTTCTGAGACTGATGAAAAGGCCCATTAGGAGCCACACAGACACAGACACACACACACACACACACACACACACACACACACACACACACACAGGGCAACGACTTTTAAATCCCAAACCATAGTTTAAAAGATTCTACAATGAGGCAAACCTCAGAAGTACGACTTGACAATTCATTATAGTTGCAAAGAGTGAGAGTGAAATAAGTGAAAGCTGCTTTGCAGTGTTGTTTTCGTCGACCAAAACTAAGACGAAAAATGTTCGTCGACTACCTCTTTTCACTGACTAAAACGAAATAAAAACGAATCTATGATGACTAAAACTAAGACTAAATATACTGACAATTTTGTCAAATAAAAACTAGACTAAAATGTTAGGAAGGGACTAGTGGACAAGAGATCCAGTTTTAAGCTGGGTTGCATGCTGAAAATAGCAGATATACAATCTCACAACGCGTCGCAGCGCAACGCGTTGTGAGATTGTATATCTGCTATTTTCAGCATGCAAGTGTAAAATATGTCATTACAACGACATCAAGACCTGTCAAAACACATTTTAGTCGACTAAATCAACTGTAGATTTAGTCGACTAAAATCGTATGACATTTAGTCGACTAAAACTAGACTAAACACTAGAACATTCCAGGTGACTAAAATGCGACTAAAACTAAGTGAAAACTATTCAAGAGACTAATGACTAAAACTAAAATAGAAATTTGCTGCCAAAAACAACACTGCTGCTTTGTCTGTTCTGCCATGACAACGTAGGAAAACAACAACAACACCTGGTAATAACAGCATCCCCCATGCTGTTTGAATACGAAGAAGACGTGACCACATTGAGTATTTTATAATGGCAGAGTGGCGACACTCTCAAGTAGTATATACATTGGAGTTAAACCGAGACCTCGCTACAAATATGGCAACATGAAAATGATAGACACGTCCCGATTAAAATGGTTCTTAAAGGGATTGTGACATTAAAAAAAAGGTTTTGGAATTGTTCTTATTTTTTTTTAGGTTTTCTAATCTCAATTGCACCCAAAAAACATGAACTTTTAACTAGAGATGCGTCGATCGATCGGCCACCGATCATGATCGGCCGATCATGCCTGTATCGGATCGGATCGGATTCTCAAAATAAATCAAAATTGCCGATCAAAATGCCCGATCAAAACAGACAGTGGGACAGTGGCAAGTCTCCTTTAAGGGGGCGCCTGTTTTTGCAGCTCCGGTCGCTGTTGAGAGCTTGTAGATCCGTCTGTTTGCAGCGCAGCTCCGCAGCCAGGGAAAAAATAAGAAATAAGTTACGGGAGGCATACTATCATCCGACGGAGCAATGCTCCGAGGTGCGCTGCGGGTCGGGAGAGGGTTGCGGTTAGGTTTAGGTGTCTGCCCCGGGGGAGGTTAGGGTTAGGGTGAGGGAGGAGGTAGGTTGTCGTTCGGACCAATGCTCCGTCGGATGAAAGTACTGCACTCATAAGTTACAGGTGGAGATGAAGTGAAGTTGGAACGGACAAGCAGATGCAGCTATTAGCTTGGCTTGTTAGCTTGAAGCTAACATCACAACCACTGGCTGGTGATGTTTTTAGCCACAGCAACATGCAGCCTGCCCAGTGGCCAAGTCTCCTCCTCCCCGGAGAAGTCTTGCCTCCCCGCGCCGTTGGAGGCTGGGAGTGCCGGCTCCATGCTGCTGCTGAACCACACAGGCTCTCAAGGCATCGCGTCCTGCCTGTTTCTGCAGCGCAGTTCGCTACGCGTTGAGAGCTTGTAGATCTGTCTATTTTTGCAGCGCTGGTGTCGGGGTTCGTTCACGTTGTCAATAATTTTTTTTATTAGATTAAAGGCGGAGATGAAGTTAAATCAGTGGGTTGAATCAGTAGCTACACGCTAATCTAAGCACTAAGCTAACGATCAGCGAGCCTATACAGTATACAACACTAGCAGCCTGCTTTTTATGTTAGTCTGTACAGTGAAATGTTCAGTTGTCTGTGTCCGTGCACTGAACATGTACGGTATGTTATTATTATTATATTTTTGTATTTGATGAAAGAAGAAAGCTACAGTTTACTCTCCAAGTTGTCTCTAAGACAGTGGTTCCCAAACCTTTTCACGTCAAGGACCCCCAAATTGACACTGCAGCCCACGGACCCCCATTTGAAAAGATATGCCAGGGACCCCCATAAGAAGATTGTAGCAGTGATTCTCAAATTTCTCCACCAGTTTAATTTCAAGGACCCCCAGTTTGACTACGAACCCCCATTTAATGCCACTCCTATCTCTGAGACCCCAATTTATATTGTAAAATCAATGTTAAGTGTTAACCCAAACGGGTCCATTTGGTTCCAAACTATCCTTTTAGCTGGGGACCCCCTGGAACTCCCTCAAGGGAACCACTGCATTTTGAGTCTCTACAGTTTACTCTGTAACCTCCAAGTTGTCTCTAAGAGAGTCTAGAGTGAAATATTGCACGTTGCCTCAGCTTGCAAAAAAACTTTCTCATCTCCTAATTTTTATACTTACAATGTCAATGATGTGTAAGAAGAGTACAGTAGAAAATACAGTAAGTATATATGCTACACAATGGAAAAAAATATGGATTTCACGACGCTGTGATCGGTATCGGCAATATCGGTATCGGCCTATACTGTTTCCAGTGATCGGTGATCGGTGATCGGCCCCAAAAAACCTGATCGGAGCATCTCTACTTTTAACATTCAGTAGATTTTCTGTGATCTGGGGTTTTCTGGCTCAAACAGGTGCTCTGATTTGCCGGCAGTAAGTGACATCACTTACTGAAAATCCCATATATGTCAATGGGATTTGCCAGCAGATGTCACTGTTTCACTGTGTTGCCTGTTTTCATTGTAGCTCAAAAGTCTTCCAAACCCCAAAGAAAACGTCAGACCACAGACAATCCACTGAATGTTCAAAGTTCAGGTTTTTTGGGTGTAATTGAGGTCATAAAACCTAAAAGAAAAAATAAAAATAAATGAAAATTAATGTCATAAAACCTTTAATTATTTATCTACCACATACGTACGTGTGTGTGTGTGTGTATATATATATATATATATATATATATATATATATATATATATATATATATATATATATACGTACCCCCCAGCTATGGGACGTTATTAGCTAAGTACGTATATATATATAGGCTACACGTAGCCCCTCGTATGTAGTGGTTGAGCCCCAGAGCTGCTTTTAACATTGATACGGTTGCTATGCAACGCCTCCGTCACCACCAGCTATGGGACGTTACTTACAACTCTCCATTTACCTCGGTTCAAAGCAGGTTAACTACATTTATGCTAACAGCTAGCAGCAGAAAAATACTTAATACTTCACTACTATTGCTTACCACAAACAATATACAATTTAGGCATTTAGCAAGGGCTCTTTCCCACGGCAACTCACAAAGTGCAAAATATGAATAAATGGCATGAATCCCAGTCAACAAACGACCGGGTAAATAAATGGCCAATTTGAGTGCAAAGAAGGTAATTACATGCTACGGAGTAACTAGGATACAAGGTAAACATCAAAGCTATCTGTCCAAAACACCTGTTCCGTTTAACATTTTTAATGTGGGGAAGAAATGGGAGTCCGTGCTTAAACCGTGGCATGGGTAATTATACGGGGAAATAAAATTGTGTTTTTCTGGTAGTGGACATGCACTCATAGATGTATTAAAACTCTACAGCCAGTCACGTGCACTGCAAGGTTATAATAGTTTTGGTTTTTTCATTATAGTTTAGTTTTAGTTAGTTTTGACATTTCTTTCTAATTCAGTTAGTTTTAGTTAGTTTTTTAGAGCAGGTTTGCTAGTTTTTATTTCATTTTTATTTAGATGAAAATGCTTAGTTTTAGTTTAGTTTTAGTTTTTTTCGTACTTTGTTGTTTTATTTGTGGGTTAGGATTAGCGTGGCTACATGCTGCCGTACGGTGGTTTAGGGTTAGCGTGGCTACATGCTACCGTACGGTGCTGAAAACTGCCGTAAAACTGGTTGGAGAAATGAGGAAATTAATCTAATGAATTTAGAAGGATTATATTATATATATCCGAAAGGCATATATACATATTGATAAAAACTTAAACTAAGGGTATTTTGTCTATCATTTCAGTTAGTTTTGAGGACACACAATACAGTTTCAGTGTCGTTTTTTAATTTATATTTAGTTTTTATTAGTTTCAGTTAACTAAAATGTTTTTTTAGTTAGTTTTAGTTAACAATTATAACCTTGGTGAACTGTAGTGTAAAGGATATTGAATGGACACACACACACACACACACACACACACACACACACACACACACACACACACACACACACACACACACACGGGCGCACGCACGCACACACGCGGCGGCAGTCGCGCCGGATGGTAACCGCAAGGTTGCCAGTTCGAATCCGGGCTAGAGTTAGTGTCGAAGTGTCCTTGAGCAAGACACTGAACCCTTACTTAACCCATTCTGAACGGGAACCCATTTTGGTGTTAGCATCATGTTATGCTTTAGCTATTGAAAAATTGCAGATCTACAAGCTCATAGCGCGCCACCGAGTGGCGCGCTACGAGCTTGTAGGTCTGCTATTTTTGAAAAATCGAAGAACGACTGACATTTTTAGAATCTGATCTCGGGTCAGAATGGGTTAATCAGACCAGTGTGTGTCCAGTGGAAACCTCGTATGAATGTGATCTCAGGTCAGAATCGTTGTGTGAATTTGTGTGTGAATGGGTGAATGTAATTTATGCAAAGTGCCTTGGATAAAGCCAAGGGCCTATATATAAATGCACCATTTACACACACACACACACACACACACACACACACACACACACACACACACACACACACACACACACACACACACACACACACAGAGTTTCTGGCTTAACCTTAAATGCTTGAACTAAATAACTTGCCATTCTAATTGCCTACTTACTACTCCTTTCAGATAGCGTTTTCTCTGCGTAAATTAGCTTTGCACCCACATATGATGATAACGGATCATTATTGCCTTTAATAATTCGTTTTAGGAAAGGATAGAAAGGTTTACGGTATAGATAAAACTATAAATGTGAAGGACGGATGTTGTTCGTTTTGTGTGGGTGATGCACGTTGTGCGTGAGTGTGGGGCCGACCGACCGTGCATGGGAGTGGCTCTCCGTATTTGCCCTGTCCATCTTTTGATTACTAGGCAAACAAAATATGTATTTATTTTTCATATGTTCCAATGTTCAATGCAAAAAAAGAAAAATGGTTAATCCCAACTGAAATTTGTAATCCTGCCAGCCTTATAGAAGAAGATATATTTCAGCACCAGAGGCTAAGTAAGATATTTAGATTGTAGCTAATTCAGCACCAGGGACAGCGACCACAGCTAAGTAAGATATTTAGATGGTAGATACTTCAGCACCAGGGACAGCGACCACAGCTAAGTAACATTATTTAAAAGATGGGAGATACTTCAGCACCAGGGACAGCGACCACAGCTAGGTAAGATAATTAGATGGTAGCCACATCAGCACCAGAGACAGCGACCACAGCTAAGTAACATATTTAGATGGTAGATATTTCAGCACCAGGGACAGCGACCACAGCTAAGTAAGATATTTAGATGGTAGATACTTCAGCACCAGGGACAGCGACCACAGCTAAGTAAGATATTTAGATAGTAGCTACTTCAGCACCAGGGACAGCCACCACAGCTAAGTAAGATATTTAGATGGTAGATACTTCAGCACCAGGGACAGCGACCACAGCTAAGTAACATATTTAGATGGTAGATACTTCAGCACCAGAGACAGCGACCACAGCTAAGTAAGATATTTAGATGGTAGATACTTCAGCACCAGAGACAGTGACCACAGCTAAGTAACATTATTTAGAAGATGGGAGATACCTCAGCACCAGAGACAGCGACCACAGCTAAGTAAGATAGTTAGATGGTGGATACTTCAGCACCAGGGACAGCGACCACAGCTAAGTAACATAAGATGGTAGATACTTCAGCACCAGGGACAGCGACCACAGCTAAGTAAGATAGTTAGATGGTAGATACTTCAGCACCAGAGACAGCGACCACAGCTAAGTAACATATTTAGATGGTAGCTACTTCAGCACCAGGGACAGCGACCACAGCTAGGTAACATATTTAGATGGTAGATACTTCAGCACCAGGGACAGCGACCACAGCTAAGTAACATATTTAGATGGTAGCTACTTCAGCACCAGGGACAGCGACCACAGCTAGGTAACATATTTAGAAGATGGGAAATACTTCAGCACCAGGGACAGCGACCACAGCTAAGTAACATATTTAGATGGTAGCTACTTCAGCACCAGGGACAGCGACCACAGCTAGGTAACATATTTAGAAGATGGTAGATACTTCAGCACCAGGGACAGCGACCACAGCTAAGTAAGATATTTAGATGGTAGATACTTCAGCACCAGGGACAGCGACCACAGCTAAGTAACATATTTAGATGGTAGATACTTCAGCACCAGAGACAGCGACCACAGCTAAGTAAGATATTTAGATGGTAGATACTTCAGCACCAGAGACAGCGATCGCGGCTATGCAAGATACTTATAGCTAGGGATATTTTAGCACCATGTAGGCCAGTCAAAATTATCGCAATTATTTCAGATAATCACAATTCTTTTCCATAATCATCAAAACCATTTCCATATAAAATATAGCTGATCTACAGGCTTTACAAAAACACGCCACCATCTGTGTTTATTTAAGTTATTTGTGTCATATCTGCCCTGTGCAGTTTCTTTATTACTAAGCCTAAAAGGCAAACGGAAATTATCATGTAATCGTTAATCGTATTTGTGTGACAATTGTCAACTTAAGTCTGTAATCGTGACGGCTCTAAGCACCAGGTACATCAACTGCGGCTTAAGTTAGACAGTTACAGTAGATGGGTAGATATTTCAGCACCAGGGACAGCGACCGCTAATGTGCAGTACTACTATCTGAGGCACATCTTTAATTATTAGGAAATGATGGGTTACCTCTATGTGTGTTATCTAATCAGCAGCCAGCTTATACTGACTGTATTAGCTGCAGGTCTCTCCTGGTGCTCTCCTGTCAGTCAGATGAGTCCTCTGGGAGGCCAGTATAACTACCCTCTGGTCCAGGAAGACATTTTACTTTGAGCCCCACTTTAGTCTTCCAATTATATTTATCAAGTGGTTTGGCCTGAGTATCAGTTTTGTAGTAAACCTAATTAATGTATCCATTATTATCAGTATGCAAATAAATCATAAAACAATTGGATGACTTTCATAGAAGAACGCTGTATTTAACCCATTTTGGACTGATAAAAAAGGCTTCTAAATCCTAATAGTTTTCTGAAAAACCCATGTTTTTATGTCCGTGGTGCTCAACCTTTTTCATGTCAAGGACCCCCAGAATTATCTCTATTGGGCCACACGGACCCCCATCTAAAAATATGTTGTTCCAGGGACCCCCCACAGAAGCAAATATATATTCAAAGATTTTGCACCACATTTTCACGACTTTTAAAAAATAGCAGATCTACAAGTTCATATCGCGCCACTCGGTGGCACGATATGAGCTTGTAGATCTGTTATTTTTCCATAGCTAAAGCATAACGTAATGCTTTAAAGTTTAAACACTAAAAATATATTGTTATATCATCGCTTCCTCCATTATAACGTCACATAGTGTTCTCCCGGCATATAGGATCCTATCAGCTTATCGCTGTTTGAAGAATGACCTAATGGAAAATAAACCAGCCGCTGTCGGTTCAGACTCTGCCAGGCGCATCGTCTCCGGAGAGGAGCGGCTTGTCTCAGAATGACCATTAGCACCTCGAGGTCAACGCCTGCCACTGTTCCACTCGTACACTTACATTTTATTCTCTCTCTCTCTCTCTCTCCCTCTCTCTCTCCCTCTCCCTCTCTCTCTCTCTCTCTCTCACAAGTCCTCTCTCTGCATTCACTCACTGTTGACCCTCTCTTTCTCCTTTCTCTCGTCTCTCTTTATGGAAACTGAATTGACTGACTCCATTTTGCCTTCAGTTCCTCCTTCACATTATCCCCCCATCATCATTGCCATCATCATCATCATCATCATCATCACATTCTTTGCAATCATTAGCATCGCCATCATGATCACGCCGGAAGAATTTGTCGCTCAGTTTCTTTTCTTTTTTTTCTTTTTTTTTTTTCCTTTTCCTGACGTTTATGTCTCTGTGTCCCTAATTTATGGAAGATTGGGTTCTCTGAGAATCAGCCAGATAAAGAGGAGATATTTTCCATAATGAGAGACGATGCATTTCTCACTACGCCTCCGGGATGGGCGTCTCTCTGGGGGCGAGGTAGTGATTCACCATGCACAAACAAAGGGCTCCATTTCGGTCACCGCTAAACCCCTAAACTTCTTTGCCATTTTTTTTTTTTTTTTTTTACTATTTTGCAAAACATTTTTGAATAGTTAAAATGGCCCAGTCTACAAGCTCACAACGTGTTAATGTAGATTGGGTAGTTGAACTACCTAACTACCCAAACTCTCAGAGTTAAAAACCAATATAAGGGTCCATTTGGTTCCAAACTATCACTTAAAGTAGCTGGGGACCCCACTTTGTGAGCCACTGCTTTATACATATTTAACCAATGAAATGTATTTGACATTTAGACCAGTCATTAGTCCTACATCTACAACCTATCTCAAACCCTCACCCTAACCTCCCACGGGGCAGCACACCTAAACCTAACCCATGTCTAACCAATGACTAGTCTAAACTATAAGTATGCACCCCGACAATACTTTGTGACTAAGTTTTAACTACATTGGATTCATTTAGTTATTTACCTGCATGGAAGTTATTTACCTGCATGGAAAAAGCAAGGGTTTTGGACATAATATACAAGCTCTCTGCCTGACAGTGATTATTATATCAACCGGTTGAATGTGAAGTGCGTTCACTGCAGTTACAAAGACCCTAAAACTCAACCTGCGCGTTTATGCATGCATTGTCTCATCAAGTTGACCCACTGCTGGCCTATACACACTATTACTGTTCAACTGGAACTCCCCAGAGCAGATGTGTTTGGCGCGCTAAGTGCCTGCTGCTTGGGTAACATACGGCGGGTCTCGGCGGAGGAGGAGAGCACGAAAACGCCTCTTTGTTAACCCATTCTGACCTGAGATCAGATTCATACGAGGTTTCCACTGGACACACACTGGGTCTGATTAACCCATTCTGACCTGAGATCAGATTAAAGAAATGTCAGTCGTTCTTCTAATTAAAAAAAAAAATAGCAGACCTACAGTACAAGCTCGTAGCTATGAGCTTGTAGATCTGCTATTTTTCAATAGCTAAAGCATAACATGACGCCGACACCAAAATGGGTTCCCGTTCAGAAGGGGTTAAAGATGCCTCTTGACTCCACGTTCCTGTCAGTTCCATCTCAGCGAACGCTGCTATCTAGCTTCTCCCACGAGTCTCCTCAGCACAACAGCGCAACAGCCCTCCTCCACTCGTCCTCGCCTCCCTTTGCATTCCCTTCAATTAGAAAGCGTGACAGTCACGACAAATACCCGGTATTCGGGGGACATTCTTTTGCAGACACCCACCCTCGCACTTTCTCTCTCCGTAATAGAGCAATATCCGTTTGAGCTGGGAGTGATGAGGCGGAGGCCGGTCTGCCGAAAGCCGTTATCTCTATCACGTCAGTGTCTGTTTCTGACACATTAACCCATTCTGGTCGGGAACCCACTTTTGGCGTTGGCATTACGTTATGCTTTAGCTATTGAAAAATAGCAGATCTACAAGCTCATAGCGCGCCACCGAGTGGCGCGCTACGAGCTTGTAGGTCTGCTATTTTTGAAAAATCGGTGCAAATCTTTGAATATATATTCTTTCAGAGCGAACGTTTTTTTAACTCAAATCTTTGCTTCTGGAAGGAGGTCCCTGGAACAACATATTTTCAGATGGGGGTCGAAGGCCAATTACAGATCATTTTTGGGGTCCTTGACATGAAATATTGAGTGATAATATAGGCCTAGAAACATGAGGTATTTCAGAAAACTGTCAGGATGTGGAAGACATTTTTAAAATCTGATCTCAGGTCAGAATGGCTTAAAGGCACCATCTATCAAGCCTCCTCAGTGTGGCTGTCTCTCTCCGCGCTCGGCGGAACACGCCGGTAACGGCTGTCGTCGTGTCGTTCTGTCGCCGGTGTACACGAACAAAAGCTTTAGATTATACCGTTTGAAATGATAATTGTCTACTTTTCTTTTTTTTTATTCATACTGTTCCTCCTTCCGTGCATGGCACGTTACGTTGAAAGTTACCTCCTACAACCCTTTGCGTCCTGACCTGACCAAAGTGCATGGTCCAAACTGAAGCTGAAAAAGGGGTTTTAATTGGACACTTTTGATCTTTAGTAAATGGACTGAGGAAAAGTGCTGCACTTTAGCTCCGTTTTGTCTGTCTAGCCTTAAAGCTTCTTCAAGATCATAGAATTGGATTAAAGCAGCAGTACCAAGGCTACAGTATGTAAGACACATCATAACATGAAGGTTACAGTATGTAAGCCACAGCGTAACATGAAGGCTACAGTATGTAAGCCACATCATAACATGCCTTCAGATGCCTTCACTCACAGACATAAATCAGTTTGAATGCATCGTATCAGGGGTGGGAAACTTTGACGATGGAGAGGGCCACTATATTTCCACACTAGGGCCATATATTACTGTCGTAGCAAAAATAGCCGATCTACAAGCTCAGCGTCCCCGTCCCCCCTCCTCCTGTTTATGTAAAGTTTAGGCGTAGTGTATTTACGGTAACGAATGTCGTTCTGTGGTTGTATGGAATGACACGTCATTGAACGTTGAACCTCCAGGCCGTCGCCATCGCTTTAAACTAACTGATGAATGAATTGCATGACTTTCTTTCAGTTACATTACATACAGTAGGACTGTGAGTTTGAGAAACCTGGGAGAACACTGTATAGCATAATGTTGTATATTAGTTCTCTACAAGCCCATGAACTCACCTAATATAAGAAAAAAGACAGCGTCGTGTGCAGCTGAGCTCAAGTGCTCTTGACGTGTTATAGTTGAGTGAATGCAGAACCGTGCAAGTCACTGACCAAAGTATCTTTCTTTCTTTCTTTCTTTCTAATATTTGCATGCGCACGCACACACACACGCATGCACACACACACACACACACACACACACACACACACACACACACACACACACACACACACACACACACACACACACACACACACACATACAGTAGATCTGGGTCACAGGGAAGGTTAGGTTCTCGGTATATCTGTAAACAAACAACCAACCAAAACAATCTTGTTTAAAAAACTGTAAAATTGGCCCCTTGGATTCAGCAGTTTGTGATCCGTGACTGTACACTAATTACATTTGCTTCTTGGTAATAATAATAATAATAATAATAATAATAATAAATGAAAGCTTTGTTTTCAGATTAGCCCCATAATCTCCTCAAGACTGTCAGTTTGTTTTCTCCCAAACACAGCTTATGTAATTACTTTGAGAATCCTTGAAGGAGAGGAGAGCTCTTTCCACTTGAGATGAACCAGCGTGCAGTATGTGTACTGTATGTACTGTATGTGTAAAACATGTCAAATAAACGTACAATCACTATTTGTATTTTATATTTTATACTGTATGTGTAAAACATTACACATTATGCTATGCTTTAGCTATTGAAAAATGGCAGATCAGGTCTGCTATTTTTGAAAAATCGAAGAACGACTGACATAGAAACATAGCTTTTTCAGAAAACTGTCGGGATTTAGAAGACATTTTTAGAATCTGATCTCAGGTAAAAATAGGATAATTGGGGGAGAATATGAAGAAATAATCACTCCGTGCTCCGTATTGATCTCTGTGAAAATGGACGACTATCTTATGAGGAATTGCAGCTTTCTTTTGTGAAAAAAAACCCACATGAAGACACTCACTGTTCTTATTTCACTACACAAGCTGAATGACGACTTGGTTTGCAGTTTATCAGTAATATGGGAGATATTGAAAAACGTCAGACACGTGCATGTAACTATGTACGCATGCATGCACACACACACGTACAGTACATGCGTCAGAGCTGCATAGCGTATTTACATTTCACCACCCAGAGCACCTCATTCTGAAATTCCTGCTCAAGCCTATAGAGCGACGCAGTCCTGCCCCCTACCAGGGCCCAGGGGCGGCGGTGGCTCAGGGGTAGAGTGCCTGGATGGTAACCGTAAGGTTGCCAGTTGGAACCCTGTGGGCTCCCCCAGAGTTAGTGTCGAAGTGTCCTTGAGCAAGACACTGAACCCCTAATTGCTCCCGATGTGCTAGTTGGTGCCTTGCATGGTTTCCGCTGCCATCGGTGTATGAATGTGTGTGTGAATGGGTGAATGTAATGCACAATCTCTGTAAAGCGCCTTGGATAAAGGCGCTATATAAATGCACCATTTACCATTTGCCCAGGAAATGATTCCCCATAGACATTTCAGAAAGTATTTATTTAAAGACGCTTACGCCGCGGACAAAGCCAACTCTTGTCGTGAGAAATCATGACAACAAACAAAAACATTTGGGCTGAACAAATAATTAGAAAGAAGAAAGAAACGGCAGGTTACAACACTTGTTTTGTTGTTTTTCTTCTTTGTAAATTATTTGTTTGGTCCAAAGTCATGAGTTGTCACGACTCGAGTTGTCTTTGTCCGCGGCATAACCGTCTTTAAATAAATACCTTTTGAAATGTCTATGGGAAAAATGCATTGGGAATCATTTCCTGGGCCTTGTAGTCATGAAAGGGGGTGGGACTGCGACGCTCTATTCGGGTCTCAAATGATAAATCATTCCTCTTGTCGCCAGTGGTATATGCGGTACTGTTCGGACAACCAATATGTGCCCTGCTCGCCTCGCCTCGCACCCACCACAGGCTGCTACGTAGCAGTGGCACCGCGTTATTGGACTCCTGTGGGTGATTGCAGGATGAGCTAGCCGCCACCGAGCCTTAACCCATTCTGACCTGAGATCAGATTCTAAAAAAATGTCTTCTACATCCTGACAAGTTTCCATTCTGACCTAAGATCAGATTCTATAAAAATGTCTTCTACATCCTGACAAGTTTCCATTCTGACCTGAGATCAGATTCTAAAAATGTCTTCTATACATCCTGACAGTTTTCCATTCTGACCTGAGATCAGATTCTAAAAAATGTCTTCTACGTCAGTCGTTCTTCGATTAAAATAAATAAATAGCAGACCTACAAGCTCGTAGCGCGCCACTCGGTGGCGCGATATGAGCTTGTAGATCTGCTAGTTTTCAATAGCATAAAGCATAACATAATGCTATGAACACCAAAAGGGGTTCCCGCCCAACATGGGTTAAAGACAATAAATCTGGAGCAGAAGCTCCCATTTCCCTTCCTCGTTCCAAGGTTGGCGTGGTAACATAAAAGCTGACACCCACGCTACCTCTTGAGCTATAAGGCCGAAAGGTTTGAGGGAGAGATAAAAGATGCTTAAATTTGTGATGCCAGAAGAGTGGCTCGTTTTGATCACGGATTGTGTGTGTGTGTGTGTGTGTGTGTGTGTGTGTGTGTGTGTGTGTGTGTGCTCTCCATTAGTCTCTCCCTAACATTTTATTGTATAGGCTGTTCAAAATTGTCAATGAAAGTAGTCTTCTTAGTTTTAGTCATCATATCATAGCCTAGTTTTTATTTTGCTTTTATTTTGTTTTTGTCGGTGAAAAGAAGGTAGTCGAGGGACGTTTTCTGTCATAGTTTTAGTCGACAAAATCAACACTGACACGACACACACACACACAGACACAGACACACACACACACAGACACACACACACACACATACACACACATACACACACACACACACACACACACACACAGACAACACACGGTCCCTTTTGAAATGCCACCGTGTTTATATATTCTGCAGACACACAACATTAAGACATTAATCTCTTAATGCTCAAAGTGGGGATAAATAGAATGGAAGTGACAGCCCATACAGTGCATACATACAGTACAGTACATCAAATATCCAGCCTGTTCTAACTAACACGCTCAACGTGATCACAGCCATGCTTTCAGTGCATGTTTCGCAGTCGGTGCCATCGCTGCATATTATGGCATTCATGCATATATGGGCACACGCGTGTTTCACACTACAATCAACGCTTTGCACACATGCCCGCCTCGTGTAGGAAGACACACACACACACACACACACACACACACACACACGCCAGTGTACATTTTGTTACTGTATGGTGTTCCTTTTGAATGTCCTTCTGTGATTATTTTGTGTACGCGTGACTATCACACGGTACACCGAGCTGCTTGGCAGTTGCACATTAGCCCATTTAGGCCTAATTTTAAGGCTGCAATTTTAAGATTTTTCAAAAATAGCAGACCTACAAGCTCGTAGCGCGCCACTCGGTGGCGCGCTATGAGCTTGTAGATCTGCTATTTTTCAATAGCAAAAGTACAACATAATGCAGACCTACAAGCTCGTATAGCGAGCCACTCGGTGGCGCGCTATGAGCTTGTAGATCTGCTATTTTTCAATAGCTATAAAGTATAACATAATGCTTTAGTTAAAACACCAAAATAGGGGTTCCCGTCCAGAATGGGTTAGTCACATTAGCACTGTGGTTTAGCATAATGCTTCGATGTGTCGCCAGGTGTCTTTGAGGGTTGATTGAAAAGCTGATGTATGTATGTATGTGTTTGAGGAAACATCAAAGTGGGCCAGGAGGGGATTTGTGTATAAAGTGCGTTATAGCGGTTTGAGGATATCTGTTCTGTTGCTGCTCGTCTCATTTTTTCTTTGGGGTGGTGCAATCTTTTATTTTAGTTTTAGTCATAGTCTTTTGAATAGTTTTCCTTTAGTTTTAGTCACATATTAGTCACCAGGAATGTCTTAGTGTTTAGTCTAGTTTTAGTCGACTAAATATCATAAGATTTTAGTCGACTAAATCGACAGATGATTTAGTAGACTAAAATGTATTTTCGCGGGCCTTGATGTTGCTGTTGTAATGACTGATTTTACACTTGCTGAAAATAGCTGATCTACAAGCTCACAACGCGTCGCGCTGTGACACGTTGTGAGCTTGTAGATCAGCTATTTTCAGCATGCAACCAAAGTGTAAAATGACTTCTACTGCATCTCATGTCCACTAGTCCCTTCCTAACATTTTAGTCTAGTTTGTATTTGTCGACGAAATTGTCACTGTATTTAGACTTAGTTTTAGTCATCATAGCTTAGTTTTCATTTAGTTTTCACCAGTGGAAATAGGTAGTCGACGAACATTTTTCGTCTTAGTTTTAGTCGACGAAAACCACTGGAACAGCAATGTCCCTATGCCCACGTGTACACGTGTCCCTATATGTCCCTATGTTTACTGAGTACCAGTAGGGGCAAAAGTGGCGCTGTTGTGCTAGAAACAGAGAGAGAGAGAGAGAGAGAGAGAGAGATAGTGTTGCACTGTTGCCTGCTAATTAGAGAGAGAGAGAGAGGTAGGTAGGTGAGTAGGTGTCTGCTAATTCCTCCACACAGTAACTCGCCGGAACCGGGCTGGCACCCTGGGCACGTTCCTGTGGGTTCCTGTATGTTCCGGGGACCCACCAGGGAGTTGCACCACTCGGTTCACACGGGTGTGATTTTTACTTACGTGATAGTAGGCTATCAATACTGCAATGTAGAAATTCTCATCCACTTAAAAAAAAAAAAAAAAAAAAATATATATATATATATATATATTATATATATATACTGTACTGTATGTAGGTAATGTATGTTTAGTAATTATAATCCAAAAATGAAAAACATTGCAGATGTACTAGTTATATACCATAGAGGGTATGCGCATGCTTAAAGTGAATGGCACATCGAGTGGCAAATCGAGTGGCAAAGCAACATGCAAAGTGAGTTTAACATTGTTTAATGTTGTTTCTAAAACGTGTAGTCCCAATACTTCATTCTGATTGGCTGGTTACCGTCACGTGACTGGTGTAAATTTCACCGATAACCCACTCCTTCAATCACTTTGTATCATCCTGCAGCCTTGTAGCTGAACTGGGGAAGGGGAGCGCTTGATTGCTTTACAAACACATGCCGTGCGGGCGTCTATAAGCACCGCCCGGCTCATATGACTGTGAATGTGTGGCTCCAGGCAGCCCCGTAAATACATCAAGCGCTATTCTCCCGTCACATAGGCTACTTGCGGAGCAAAACAAGGAAGTGTTTTGGCTCTGGGTCGCTCGCTCTGGTGGCACAAAGCGTAGATACTTTTGTGAATTTAATAGTTTTAATATTGCTATATGTTTGTAACCGTTTTAGAAAAGCAATAAGCCACTCGAGGCCCCAGCTTACCGGGTATTTTACACTGGCAGTGTAAAATACCCGGTAACCTGAGACCTCTCGTGGCTTATTGCTTAATTAATGCAATCATATTGGACTTTTCTGTGTGGATGTCTGGGGCTGTCGAGGCCAGAAAGTAGTTTTTTGCCACTCAGTTCATGCATAACTTCCTGGTTTGATGATGATGTCACACGCATACCCTCTATTATAAGGTCAAAATTGTATTCACCAACAATGTTCCATCCCCTCTATTCCTGCCCTGGATGACTTGAAACGAATTGTTTCCTTGTTGGAGGTGATCGACCCCCTGTCTGTGTCTTCTCTCTCTCTCGTTGCTGTTTGAAGATGAACTATGTCTCACTTTCTCCTGTCGTGGGATCAGAAACAGGGCTCTGTCTGGAGGTAATGGATTCAGATGAACACAGGGTTCTGTCTGGAGGTAATGGATTCAGATGAACAGAACACAGGGTGAAACCGGGGTTTCAATCTCTGGCCCGCCGGCTGGCAATTTTCTAGCTATACAAGTGGAGCGTGCACCCCCCCGGGGGGGTTATAGCGCTGCTGTGCTGCTCGCCTATTTCTTAATCCATTCTGGGCGGTAACCCCTTTTGGTGTTAGCATTATGTTAAGCTTTAGCTATTGAAAAATAGCAGATCTACATAATAGCAGGTCTGCTATTTTTTGAAAAATCGAAGAACCACTGACATAGAAACATAGCTTTTTCAGAAAACTGTCAGGATGTAGAAGACATTTTTTTATAGAATCTGATCTCAGGTCAGAATGGCTTAACCTCTCTATAACTGTTGGAAGGTTGACGGAGCACATTCTCGGGCTGTTCTCTAACACGGCGCCGTGCCTCCTCGCTTCAACCCCCCCCCCCCCCCCCCCCCAGCCCCTCCCCCCCCCACACACACACAGTCACGCAGTTAATCACGATGTCATCCGGGGGGAGCTGCATGCCCTGTGCATTCACACACTTGTATACCGCGCACACACACACACACACACACACACACACACACACACACCTCTGAGCAGCTTATTGGTTGGATGGAGCAGCACCGGAGGTTGCACGAGGACACCTCTCTATGCCCCGTCGTACACTCTGATGTTTTACAATCAGAGTTACAATCAGAGTTACAATCTACAAGCTCGTAGCGCGCCACTCGGTGTATGTCTGCTATTTTTTTAACAATCGTGAAAATGTAGTCCAAATCTTTGAATATATTATTCTTTAAGAGCGAACGTTTTTAACTCAAATCTTTGCTTCTGGGAGGGGGTTCCTGGAACAACATATTTTCAGATGGGGGGGTCGGTGGCCAATTACATGTATTTTTTGCGATCCTTGCCATGAAATATTGAGCACCACTGATACAGAAACATACAGTAGGTATTTCAGAAAACTGTCAGGATTTAGAAGATTTTTTATTTATTTCGACGTCGGGCCTAAACGACTTGCTGACTATACTGCTTGCTGTGAATGTGGAGAAATGGGTTAGCGTTCTTTTACTCTTTCATTCGGTAGGGATGTGTAAATGTGTCCAAAATGAAAATCGATTTGTATAATTCAATATTAACGATTAATCGATTAATCCCCCCCCCCAAAGGGGTACCTTAGTAAAAAAAAATTGGGAATCCCTGATGTAGTTGATTAACAATAATTGTAACTCTTGAGAGTTAATAAGGGTCCATTTGCTTACTAACTCCATCTTTTAAATGAGGACCACTGGTGGTCCCTGGACCACTGTTGATCCAATTGATCACCATAGCAACCCCAGCCTAGGCCTGATTAGGTAAATTCCCAACACCTGCTAAATCCTCCAAACCTGTATCTTGATTGGAATCAATCTCCACTCACACTCCTCTCAGTCATGCAGCTACACAGACACATCCCAGGCACACTTTGGTAGGCCTATAGCCCTGTCCTGTTTGGATGATAATATTGCCTTTCCAACAGATTTTCATAAAAAAAAAAAAAAAAAAAAATCATAATCATAATCGATTTCGGGTCCTATTAACGATAATCAATTAATCGATTAATCGGACCCATCCCTATCATTCGGTTTCCTAAATAAAATACATTCCTACAGAAAGGCAGACTGTGACATTTATAAATGTGTTGTCTTGAGACCAGTACACATATTTGATATGAGCAGCACCCTTGTGACGCAGAATCAAAATGTGAACGGTGACAAATCTCATCCTATAACGGATACAAATATGTGCAAATGAAATGGAATATATACTTCTGTACTGTCTTGGTAAACAGCAACAGACAATTGACTTTAATTTGTAATTCTTCACGCGAGGAAACCCCCGTTTACAAATGCAAAGTCATGTTGTTGTTGTACTGTGTGTTTTTCCCTGATGGATCAAGGAAAAAATTATGTATGTTTTGAGGTGCGTTTGTCTAGCCCATTTTAGACGGGAACCCCTTTTTGGTGTTAGCATCATGTTATGCTTTAGCTATTGAAAAATAGCAGATCTACAAGCTCATAGCGCGCCACCGAGTGGCGCGCTATGAGCTTGTAGATAATCGAAGAACGACTGACATTTTTTTTAGAATCTGATCTCAGGTCAGAATGGATTAATCAGACCAGTGTGTGTCCAGTGGAAACCTCGTATGAATCTGATCTCAGGTCAGAATGGTCTAGATGAAAAGCCTCGCAAAGATACACACACAGCAGACTGACGCTTTGAACGTCTTGTGGCGTTCGAGACTTCTGAGGAAAACGAGCGTTGTGAAACCTTGTTTGCGATGGAACGCAACGGGAGTGTATTATCCCATTCTGACCTGAGATCAGATTCATACGAGGTTTCCACTGGACACACACTGGTCTGATTAACCAATTCTGACCTGAGATCAGATTCTAAAAATGTCAGTCGTTCTTTGATTTTTCAAAAAATAGCAGACCTACAAGCTCAATATGAGCTTGTAGATCTGCTATTTTTCAATAGCTAAAGCATAACATGATGCCAACACCAAAATGGGTTCCCGTTCAGAATGGGTTATAACCCATTTTCAGGAATATAAATGCCCAAACCACAGACTCCGTGACGCACGGCGAACGCTCTGCTCCGACTCATTAGCATGAGGAAACTGTTGGAAACGGCATCAATCAACAGGGGACTTCAAAATACTACAATTTCTTTTCTTTTTTTTTTCTCTCTCCAAACAATACCCATTTAGCGGTTTGATTTCTGCATAGTTTGTCATAACGGGAGCTCAGAGGGGGCCTCGCAATCAGGCTTCACGCGTCACTATAGCTACTACAGAACACGGCACACAGAATAACAGTATTTGCATGTTTTGTGTGAGTTATTATAACTGGATAGTATAACTCTCAGTCAGTTTGTGTAAGCAAAGCATGATTGTACCGTTAGGACAGAAAGCAAGGCAGCAAGCACATCCCTTTTAACCCATTTTGGCGCGGGAACCCCTTTTGGTGTTAGCATTATGCTATGCTTTAGCTATTGAAAATAGCAGATCTACAAGCTCATAGCGCGCCACCGAGTGGCGCGCTATGAGCTTGTAGGTCTGCTATTTTTGTGAAAAAACGAAGAACGACTGACATAGAAACATAGCTTTTTCAGAAAACTGTCAGGATGTAGATGACATTTTTTAGAATCTGATCTCAGGTCAGAATGGGTTAATTAGCCTCCTGGCTCCACACATAGTTCTATGAGTTTCTACAGAACCTCTGCATCACTGAGGCCCCTTTTCCACCGAACCGGTTCCCAATGGGGAACCGGTTCAGTTCTTTTCCACCGGTTGGTTCCCAATGGGAACCGGTTCAGTTCTTTTCCACCGGTTGGTTCCCAGTGGGAACCGGTTCAGTTCTTTTTCCACCGGTTGGTTCCCAATGGGAACCGGTTCAGTTCTTTTCCACCGGTTGGTTCCCAATGGGAACCGTTCAGTTCTTTTCACCGGTTGGTTCCCAATGGGAACCGGTTCAGTTCTTTTCCACCGGTTGGTTCCCAATGGGAACCAACGGTGGAAAAGGGGTCTGAGAGAGAGAGAGAAAACGCGCTCTGTGACATGTAAGAGGTTGTTGTTCCACTTCATTACTCTCGTCTCCTCCAACTATGGCTGGTGTCTCTCTCTCTCTCTCTCTCTCTCTCTCTCTCTCTCTCTCTCTCTCTCTCTCTCTCTGTCTCTCTCTCTCTGTCTCTCTCTCTCTCTCTCTCTGTCTCTCTGTCTCTCTGTCTCTGTCTCTCTGTATCTGTCTCTGTCTCTGTCTCTGTCACTCTCACTCTCACTCTCATATTGCTCTTTCCTTCTCACTTCCTTCCTTCCTTTGCAGATCGAGGGACCTACAGTAACTATAAAAAAGATAAAGCAGAGCTACTGTATTTTTTTGCATGGCTGATGCTGAATTGGTGCTGAAACGTGTCCTCCCTTCATGCCACAAGAAGCACGCTTTGGGGAATATTCTCATTTAGCTTCTTCTGCAGCAACAGATCTAGACTGCATGGCCGCGTTCAAAGAACCAGGGACAGTAGATGTGGTTGTTGTTGTTGTTCGGAGACATGGGTTTGGGTTTCGACAAACAGCGTCAGTATTCTGCTCGGGGTGAAGTGAGCGAGCGAGCGAGCAGCGCCACACAAAGACCCGTCTCCAGCAGACGGGAACAGATTGGTCGGCTCATGCTTAACCCTTTATTTCTGACCTGAGATCAGATTCATACGAGGTTTCCACTGGACACACACTGGTCTGATTAACCAGTGGTGGGAAAGTACTGTAACTGAGTGCATTTACTTCAGTACAATGTTGAGGTAATCATACTTTACTTATAACCCATTCTGACCTGAGATCAGATTCTAAAAAATGTCTTCTATACATCCTGACAGTTTTCTGAAAAAGCTATGTTTCTATGTCAGTCGTTTTTTTCAAAAATAGCAGACCTACAAGCTCGTAGCTCTATGAGCTTGTAGATCTGCTATTTTTCAATAGCTATAAAGCATAACATAATGCTAACACCAAAAGGGTTTTTTTAAGCAATAAGCCAACAAGAGGTCTCTCAGGTTACCGGATATTTTTATCATTGAGACCTCGAGTGGCTTATTGTTTTTTCTAAAACGGTTACAAACATATAGCAATATTATTAAAGGTATATTCAGTGATTTCACTCAAAAAACCTTAGGTTTCGTTTTTGGCTGTGGGACCCAGCCTTTCGTCCAATCAGGATAGAGAGTCAAAAACGAAACCTAAGGTTTTTTAGCCTCGGTCCCAGGCTTACTTATCTGCGAAAAGAAAAGCCTGGTCACAACCTAAGGCAGAGAAGCTATCGGCGGTTGTATCCTCCGGAACAGCCGTCAAATGTATTTCCCCCGGATACGATATTTTCCAGACCAATCACAACACTTGTTTCATTCGCAGAGAATGTAAACTGATTTGTAAAGCATCAACGATTTCACTTCCGCTAAAATCCCGCAACTTCCGCTGATAGTCTTTTCAGCTTAGGTCTTGCCCAGGGTGAAGGTTTTTTGACCCCCAGGGGTTAACTGGGGACTGGGAGGAACTCCTTATGGTCAGCAGCACACTCTATAGTAGGGAGGATTATCACAACAAAACAAAAAAATAAGTGATATTTGAATTAAGTGAAATCACTGAATATACCTTTAATCTAATAAAACTATTCCTAATTCACAAAAAATAGCTACAATTTCCGCCGCTTTGCGCCCACCAGAGCGAGCCATGATGACACTTCCTTGTTTTAAAGGGATAGTTCAGATTCTTTGAACTTAAGTTGTATGAAATACTTGCCATTAATATAGTGGTTGCAACTGTATTAATTGATTGCCCGAGTCCCGTGGTGGGAGTTCTGCTCTGGTTTTAGTGAATATTAAGTAGTTCTGGTCATTTTGTGGGGGGGGGGGGGGGGTACTGGGGGCCACGCAGTAAAAGTAAATGAATCCACAAAACAAACGTAATTTGTATTGTTGACCTAGGTCGTAACTTTCGTTCAACTTTGACCCCTCCATCACACGGAACTATTTGTTGGGCGTAGTGATATGGACACAAAAAACATAGTTCCCCCGGTGATCTGGCAAACAATTAATACAGTTGCAAGTATTTCATACAACTTAAGTTCAAAAAATCTGAACTATCCCTTTAACTCAGGCCAGTCTCTGACAGGGGAATAGATAGATAGATAGATGGATGGATGGATGGATGGATGGATGGATGGATGGATGGATAGATAGATAGATAATTTATTTGTCCTTTCGGAAATGTGTTTTGTGCACAGCAGTCATCAGGCTATACATAAAACATATGCAAAACAAACAGATCACACAGTACATAGACAATAAAGAAACAACATGCCAACAGAAGGCCACCAGTCATAGTGCGCTTGATGTGTTTACAGGGTCGCCAGGAGCCTCACATTCATGTGAGCGCAGCCGGGTGGTGCTTTATAGACAGACGCCCTTCACAGCCTGTGTTTGTAAATAGCCAGCGGGGAGCCACAGGGCCCAAAAGCCTAACGCTGCATGTCATGACATACTTTGTATTTGTGTGTTTTTTATTATATTCATTTGGTCATTAAGGTCCACAGAATGAGAGGTCTGCTCTGCCGGAAACATGGCGAAAAAAAGTTACGGACATTTTTTGTATAAACCCACCATAGACAACATACTTTAACCCATTCTGAACGTGGAACCCATTTTGGTGTTCGCATCATGTCGTGCTTTAGCTATTTAAAAATAGCAGATCTACAAGCTCATAGTGCGCCACCGAGTGGCGCGCTACGAGCTTGTAGGTCTGCTATTTTTGAAAAAATTGAAGAACGACTGACATTTTTAGAATCTGATCTCAGGTCAGAATGGGTTAATCAGACCCAGTGTGTGTCCAGTGGAAACCTCGTATGAATCTGATCTCAGGTCAGAATGGGTTAAAGTATGATGACATTTTGCCTTATATTTGTCGTCTATGGTGGGTTTATACAAAATTGACCATAACTTTTTTTTTTTTTTCGCAATGTTTCCGGCAGAGCAGACTCTCTCTCATTCTGTGGACCTTAACGCATTCTGGGGCGGGAACCCCTTTTGGTGTTTTAAACATTATGTTATAATTTAGCTATTGAAAAACAGCAGATCTACAAGCTCATAGCAAGCTACCGAGTGGCGCGCTAAAAACTCTGCTTTTTTTTAAAAATCGTGAAAAAAACGTTTTAAACTCAAATCAGTCCCTGAAAACATATATTTTCAGATGGGGGGTCGGCGACCAAATTTTTGGGGGTCCTTGACATGAAAAAGGTTTGAGAACCACTGACATAGAAACATGAGGTTTTTCTGAAAACTGTTATGATTTAGAAGACATTTGTAGAAACGAACTTAGGTCTAAATGGGTTAATGACCAAATGAATAGTAAAAATACAAATAAAAAGTATGTCATGACATGACAGGTCCTCTCAATTTTTTTGGTGCTGGCTCCTCCCGGCTATACGGCAATCAAGCGCTCCCCTTCCCCAGCTCAGCTGCAGAGCTGTGGCTGAGCTGGGGAAGGGGAGCGCTTGATTGCTGTATAGCCGGGGATGTGGGATGTGGGATCAGTGGAACGCAGCTGGGAATGATACAAAGTGTTTGAAGGTGACTGGATTACCGTGAGATTTATACTACGTGGTCTAATCAGAAACCAGCCAATCAGAATCAAGCCTTGGGACTATAACCGTTTTAGAATTGAGTATTTTTTTTCCAATTTCCAAATACTTTTACTTCTACTCCACTACATCGCGGCGGGGGTGCTTGCCCCGGAGGGAGAGGCGTGAATACATGCAAATTATCTCTCAGGATGATACATTTACCTGAAAATACCTGCTGCATACTCAAGTAGATAGTAGGGCTGACCTCGATTAGTCGAATAGTCGACTAATCGATCGGAACGGGTCTCAGTCGACTGACCACCTCTTAGTCGATGTTTTTTTTTTTTTTTTGCCCCAAAATATTGTATATAAAAATACAATATTTACAAAAATATACAAAAAATATTGTATTATTCCACTAGGTCTGTGGGGGACATAAACACATTTGAACATTCTGACTGTTCAAATCTCCAATGTGCATGTGGAGTGTGTCTGCCTGTGTGGCAACGTGCCACTGCCTGTGACTTGAATCGCACAGTGTGCTGGCCTGATATAGACTCCAGAATCTCAATCTCACCTGCTGTGCTCAATCTGGCTAATGACAAGCCTCTCAGTTGTTCACTGTTTTGTTTTTTGTTTTTTTTCGGGGGGGGGGGGTGGTGCTCAGTCGACTATTAGGGCCGATTCATACTCCTATTTTAGAGCCGAATAAAAGTCGGTTTGGCGCTGTAAAGCCTACAATTTGACGTCATTTGAGGTTCGGGGGGGCGGGTACCGTCCTAAAGTCGGCTCTTCGGTGCTACTGAAAGTTTCTGACGAGCCGAAATCATTTCGGCACTACAGCGCCGAAACAGCGGTAAAATAGGAGTATGAATCGGCCCTTAGTCGACTAACAGCAAATGTATTCATCTATCAGTCGACTATACAAATCCTTAGTCGGGGACAGCCCTAGTAGATAGATACTACTACAGGTATTCACTCAGTCACATACTCCCAAAGGCTATCAGAAATGTACAGTACCTTTATAGGTATGCCCTCTGCCACATACAAGGGATTTCACGCAGTGTATACTGTTGTACTTTATTTGTATTTCTGCATTGCAGTATTGCTACTTTTACTTAACCAATACATTAAGAGTACTTTGTCCACTGTGCTTAAGAGTACTTTGTCCACTGTGCTTAAGAGTACTTTGTCCACTGTGCTTAACCACTGCACGCTGCTCGTTAAACATGCAGACCTCATTAGTGGAGAAAGACATTTTAGGGGGTGTGTTATGGCTGGGCCTAATAACACATTTAGACCTGAACTCAACAAATCCTGACCGTTTTCTGAAAAACCCCATGTTTCTATGTCAGTCATTCTCAAACTTGTTCACACAATATATTGTTGTACAATTATTGTTGCCCCACAATATATATGTATTTTTCTAATATATTTTTTATCCCACGATTTTGTAACCCATTTCTCACCCCTGTATCAATCATCTAATGACGATCCTGGGCTCTACACACCCTCCACCAACCTAGTCCCCATATATATGTATGTCACTATGTTGTTTCCAGGAACCTCCCAGAAGCAAAAGAGTTGAATTCAAAACTTTCCCTCTGAAAGAATATATTCAAACATTTGGGCCACATTTTCACGATTTTTCAAAAAAATAGCAGATCTACAAGCTCGTAGCGTGGCACTCGGTGCCACGCTACGAGCTTGTAGATCTGCTATTTTTCCAACAGCTAAAGTTCAACATAATGCTTAAAACACCAAAAGGGGTTCCCGCCCAGAATGGGATAAGCGGGGCATTAACCTTGAGCGCTCCCAAGGTCTGCGATGCTACAAAACATGCAGATAAAAAGGAAGCCCAGATGGGCCAGCGCTACATTGTATCTGCAGACAGATGGCCTTTATCCCATTCTGACCGGAGATCAGATTCATACGAGGTTTCCACTGGACACACACTGGTCTGATGAACCCATTCTGACCTGAGATCAGATTCTTAAAAATGTCAGTCGTTCTTCGATTTTTCAAAAATAGCAGACCTACAAGCTCGTAGCGCGCCACCGAGTGGCGCGCTACGAGCTTGTAGGTCTGCTATTTTTCAATAGCTAAAGCATAACATGATGCCAACACCAAAATGGGTTCCCGTTCAGAATGGGTTATATCGGCGCTCTCGCTCAAGCTGAAAACTATCTCAAGTTATACGGCAACGCTCTATTTATGTATTTAGTTTTTTTATTTTACATCGCCTACATTATCCTATAATAACCCATAATCCCCCGTTATACGTGAAGGTTACAGTATATGAGGCCAAATCCAAATGCTAAACTGCTTGTTATTTATCCCATTCTGGGCGGGAGAACCCCTTTTGGTGTTATAAAGCATTATGTTTCTATTTTGCTATTGGGAAAAATAGCAGATCTACAAGCTCATTGCCACACGCTATGAGCTTGTATAGATCTGCTATTTTTTTTTTTATCGTGAACATGTGGCGCAAATCTTTGAATATATATTGTCAGAGTTCCAGTTTTTTTAACTCAAATATTAGCTTCTGGGAGAGGGTCCCTGGAACAACATACTTTCAGATGTGGGGGTCGGCACTCGGTGCCGCGCTACGAGCTTGTAGATCTGCTATTTTTGCGGGTTTTTTTTAACTCAAATCTTTGCTTCTGGGGGGTCCCTGGAACAACATACTTTCAGATGTGGGGGTCGGCACTCGGTGCCGCGCTACGAGCTTGTAGATCTGCTATTTTTGCGGTTTTTTTTTAACTCAAATCTTTGCTTCTGGGGGGTCCCTGGAACAACATACTTTCAGATGTGGGGGTCGGCACTCGGTGCCGCGCTACGAGCTTGTAGATCTGCTATTTCTGTGTTTTTTTTAAACTCAAATCTTTGCTTCTGGGGGGTCCCTGGAACAACATGTTTTCAGATGGGGGGGTCGGCGGCCAATGACATTATATATTTGGGGGTCCTTGACATGAAAATGTTTAAGAACGACTGACGGAAACATCTCAGAAAACTGGTTTTAGAATTAAGACGTTTGTAGAATCTTTTCTCAGGTCTAAACGTGTTATTTGTGAGGCACAGTACCTTGGACCCCCCCTCTCCCCCCCCCTCTCCCGGCCTCGCTCGCATTTCATGAAGCACTGCCTTTTCTTTTTAACCCATTCTGACCTGAGATCAGATTCATACGAGGTTTCCACTGGACACACGGAGTCCGGCAGGGGCGGCGGTGGCTCAGAGTGCCTGAATGGTAACCGTAAGGTTGCCAGTTCGAACCCGGGCTCCCCCAGAATTACTGTCGAAGTGTCCTTGAGCAAAGACACTGAACCCCTAATTGCTCCCGATGTGCTAGTTGGTGCCTTGCATGGTTTCAAACGCTGCCATCGGTGTATGAATGGGTGTGTGAATGGGTGAATGTAATGCACAATCTATGTAAAGCGCCTTGGATAAAGGCGCTATATAAATGCACCATTTACCATTTACCATTTACACACACTGGTCTGATTAAATGACCCCCAGCTATACATATTTCTAAAAACTCCAGGCTTTTTGCAATAAAATCTCACCTATAAAAGCTTCCATGGCATGTGGTATATCACGTTTCTCCAGCCATTTATGAACACATTATACATTATATTATACCCGCTCCGTATGGCCCATTCAGAAAGGTTTAGGATGTGTTATCCCACAGATGGATTCTTACATTTATTATCTGAGAATGGTACAGCCAATTACAGTTATACAGTTACATGATCATCAACATTGTCTTTATGTTTTTTCTATTGTCATCTTTAGAGTGGTGTCTCTTGCCTCAGTGCATTACGTTCTTATTTAACCCATTTTGACCTGGGATACGATTCTACACATGTCTTCTAAATCCTGACAGTTTTCTGAAAAGCTCATGTTTCTATGTCAGTCGTTCATGGACCCCCAGAAATATGTAATATGTATTTGGCCTCCGACCCCCCCATCTGAAAATATGTTGTTCCAGGAACCCCCTCAGAAGCAAAGATTTGAGTTAAAAACTTTGGCTCTGAAAGATTTGTGCCACATTCATAGCGTGGCACTCGGTGCCGCGCTATGAATGTGGCACATTAGAAGCCTATTTTACAATAGCTAAAGTATAACATTATGTTGGGGGTTCCCGTCCTGAATGGTTTTAGCTGATGCTAGCTGCAGTAGGTCTGTTAGATCTATCATACAGCACTGTACGTGTTGCCTTCTGCTTCTCTTATTCTGGGTTTACCCTGTTGTTCATACAGGCACTCACTTTGACATTGCAAGTTGTTGCAATTGTGAGTAACTCAAATCACACCAGATGTGAAGTGAGCGGTTCCCTCCTTAGACAAGCACAGTTGTGTGTGTGTGTGTGTGTGTGTGTGTGTGTGTGTGTGTGGGTGTGGGTGTGTGTGGGTGTGGGTGCATGATGATGTACAATGTTAAGAGCGCCCCTCACTTCACATGGGTGTGATTTTTGACCTGCGATCAGATTCTAAAAATGTCTGTTTGAAAATGACAGTCTTCTGAAAAAGCTATGTTTCTATGTCAGTCGTTCTTCGATTTTTCAAAAATAGCAGATCTACAAGCTCGTAGCGCGCCACTCGGTGGCGCGCTACGAGCTTGTAGATCTGCTATTATTTCTATAGCTAAAGCATAACATAATGCTAACACCAAAAGGGGTTCCCGCCCCAAAATGGGTTAAATAATAAAGGCAAAAGGCCACCCGAGAGAGGAAAAACCAGGTCCCGCGTTCATGGCAAGGATTGTGTTTAAACCTCCCCAATACCTTTTCTCCAACTGAGGTAGTACTCGTTGCCCTGCAATGACAGGCGAGACAAACATAAATGCCCTCCGTTAGCGAGGAGCGAGTGGATCAATGAGCCGATCAATACTTTCACTCCACCTCGATCAACTCCCTCTGCAACGAGCGACTCGATCAGCCCCGACACTCCCCCTGAATTCTAGAGCGCTGTCTCGAGTGGTAGAAAACACCTGATTACTTTTTTTTAATATATTGTTTTTATCCCGGCAATTTTTGTAACTCATTTTTCACCCGTGTGACAAATGTTCTAATGTGATCCTGGGCTCTACACACCCTCTGCCAACCTGGGGAGAGCAACGGACTTGAACTCATGCTTCCTTCATGCCTGAGTGTCCAAGCTATTGAAAAATATATATATTTCGATACATATTTTTGAAAAATCGTGAAAATGTGACGCAAATCTTTGAATATATATTCTTTCAGAGCGAACGTTTATTTTTATTTTTATATCCCACGATTTTTGTAACCCAGCTTTCTTCTCACCCAGTGCCAATTATCTAATGTAATCCTGGGCGCTACACTTCCTCTGTCA
>NC_139709.1:4847875-4887875 GCF_964188405.1 Protomyctophum parallelum
TAACCAACCAAAGCAGAGAGCCTGCAGGGCTGGTCAGAAAAGTGCTGAGAGTGTGTCCCGTCCGGCGGGCAAGTATAGCAGATATACACATACAGTAATAGTCAACAAAATGCCCTGACTGTCCATGCTTTATTTATAATTACCCATAAATTATTTCCCACGTTCGATCTGTAAATGCACCGCGCTGCACCTCCCCGGGCGGATATCATGAAGTAGTGCATGTCGATAGAGCAGTTTAATCACTAATCCACTGCACATCAGCAGGATTATTATTGAATGTTACCGAGGAGAGGACTTGATGGAGGGAGACTTCTGGGGCATGCAGCCAAAATGCTGTTTCATTTCTTCACACTGTATTAAAGTTAAAGATGGAGTGTCGCAAGTTTTTCATGAGGTGAAAGTATAGACCCAAACGTAGGCAAACGTGCCAATGGAGGGAGGAAAAACAGTGATATAGTGACATCACAATATCATCCCCCTCCCCCTTCATCATACAACTAAGTGTTAATAGTACCTTTGGAACCACTTATAGAAAGTCCATGCAAAAATCTGGACTAAGCTTTAAGGGTTGAAGCTGTGTAGATGCAGTCAGAGTTGAAATTGTTAGTTGTAAATATGAAATAAATGCCCAAACATGTAGCTAGGTGTAATGTTAGAGACCACAGAAGACATGTAAATATGAAATAAATGCTTAAACATGTAGCTAGGTGTAATGTTAGAGACCACAGAAGACATGTAAATATGAAATAAATGCTTAAACATGTAGCTATAGGTGTAATGTTAGAGACCACAGAAGACATGTAAATATGAAATAAATGCTTAAACATGTAGCTATAGGTGTAATGTTAGAGACCACAGAAGACATGTAAATATGAAATAAATGCTTATACATGTACCTAGGTGTAATGTTAGAGACCACAGAAGACATGTAAATATGAAATAAATGCTTAAACATGTAGCTATAGGTGTAATGTTAGAGACCACAGAAGACATGTAAATATGAAATAAATGCTTAAACATGTAGCTAGGTGTAATGTTAGAGACCACAGAAGACATGTAAATATGAAATAAATGCCCAAACATGTAGCTACAGTAGGTGTAATGTTAGAGACCACAGAAGACATGTAATTATGACATAAATGCTTAAACATGTAGCTAGGTGTAATACAGAGACCACAGAAGACATGTAAATATGAAATAAATGCTTAAACATGTAGCTATAGGTGTAATGTTAGAGTCCACAGAAGACATGTAAATATGAAATAAATGCTTAAACATGTAGCTATAGGTGTAATGTTAGAGACCACAGAAGACATGTAAATATGAAATAAATGCTTAAACATGTAGCTATAGGTGTAATGTTAGAGACCACAGAAGACACGTATGAAATAAATGCCCAAACATGTAGCTATAGGTGCAATGTTAGAGACCACAGAAGACATGTAAATATGAAATAAATGCCCAAACATGTAGCTAGGTGTAATGTTAGAGACCACAGAAGTGAACCTTTCAAGCCTGTTTTCTCAACTCGCTGTTTTCTGCAAGACATTACTCTATAAGCCATATCTCCAAAACTGGTGGGACAAACTGAACAACCAATATGTCAATTTGAAGCTATGATTCCCTGCTTTCACATGACATGAAAAAACGAAAATTCAAATGGCAGTCTCTCAGTCAAATTTATATGCACTGCACGACACCATGCTGACAACTCCTCCATAGCTGCATAGCACCTGGCTGGCACCAAACAGCTATTCCAGCCTTCCTTTTTTGCACAGATGGACTCATTTCCATAATTGATTATTCTCCAATTTTATGCTGCGCAACTGCAAATGTACCAGACATGTAATAATAATTATGTTACCGGCAAAAAAGCAGCCGAGCCTCTTTCCATAATTCAGACACTTTAATTGTATAAATGCACAGTTCATTTGGTTCC
The DNA here is from genome assembly GCF_964188405.1 of Protomyctophum parallelum. Lineage (NCBI taxonomy): Eukaryota > Metazoa > Chordata > Actinopteri > Myctophiformes > Myctophidae > Protomyctophum > Protomyctophum parallelum. Next base: position 4,849,815 of record NC_139709.1, read on the forward strand.
ATCTGTACTCTCTCTCAGACCTTCTGCTGCGTAGACCTGTGTACTTTTTTTTTTGCCAGCTGCGGATAATTATATCCGTATCCCCCCCGCCTATGGGGTTATACGCCAGCTTTGCACACGGCCCCATAGCCCAGGGGGTTCTCTCACACACAGCGGCATCTTCTGCATGTGTTAATAGCAGAGCATTATACAGATGAAGACAGTATCGGCACAGATGTTTTGGCAATCCGTGTGAAGCCACATGCTTATGTGTAGATGCTACTGGGACCTGGCAACCCCAGACAGACAGACAGACAGTGTCCTCTGTCGTGCACTATTATTGAGCCAACCATTTGATCCACTTATTGATCCAATCAAAGGTTGTGATGTGTTTTTACCCTTATTACAGACAGGGCTCGACAGTGCGACTAGGTAGTCGCATATGCTACTAAAAATAGCACCGTGCGAGTTGTACGGTTCAATCGTGATAAAGACAATTAAGGCTCTGATCCTGCAATACACATTCTATTAGTTTCAGTTCTATACCTACATTTATATTTGTAGTACGGCGGTGTCGTTCGCCAAAAAGAGCAGATCTACAAGCCTACAACGTGTCGAGGCTCGATGCATTTTAGCTTGAATATCTGTTCCCCTTGCTTCCACCGCACCGCCCTCGGCCCTCCCCCTTTTAGCACTCTGTGCTCATGTGCTGTGTCTGTTGTTCCCTCGCAGGCAGCACACAGAGTGTCAGAGTGAACGCAGCATGATAGCGTCCCCGGCACGTTGAATACTAAACTTATTTGTAAAGTTCGAACGCCAACTTTTAACCAAACGCGGGAGAAACACTGTGCACGGCAGAACGCACAAATGAAGAGTGCACGCACGCACGCACATGACAGATTATTATCGATCAAAACAATCCTTAGCGTCGCTTACAAAAGCATGTGTTGCACAGCATGAATGATATTAGTAATCACCGACCTGGCTGGATAAATATCAGTGGTCCATCCATTGTGTGACCTGATTAACGAGCAACGGTAGGCAGCCGAGTAAGTTAACAGCTTAGTAAATGAATAGTCTACTGTAGCTGTGTGTCAGATGTTCTGTCTGAAGCAGTCAAAGCCAAGGAGAATGTTACAATTTAATTCACAATCGAGCATCTTGCCCTGCATCGAATATCACATGTTGTGTAAGGGACACTCTTATCATCATACATCATCATGTATAATCTCGTACATCAGAATACCTAGCTGTGATTGGTTTAATAGCTGATTTGCTCGTTTGCATATGACGTACAATACTACAATCGTACATATGAAAATTTTCTTTCATTGTCAATGGCATTTAATGTTTTGATGTTTAATTTATGTCATTTAGTGGAATTTTGACCAAATGTATCCGTTCATTGCCAATGGCAAATATTGAGACGTGTGGGGACAAGATTTAGTGGACATTTGACCTGAATTCCCCTTTCATTGTCAATGGCAAATCATGAGATGTGTGGGGACTAAAGCTATGTATACCGGTATACATAGGAGGCCCTCCTATGTATACCGGTATACATGTTATCAGCGCTAGCCCCTCCTAAGGAAAACACATTATTTGATAACTTTTCATCGTGCTCCTAAAATAATTTGTGTGCTACTAGATTTTTCAACTTAGTCGCACACGTGCTACTTGGAAAAATGCTAAGCGTCAAGCCCTGATTACAGATGAAATAACAACTATGATCAAGCCCTGTTTTATTTTTTTAAAGCTGCAAATGATGATATTAAGCATAAACCCTTGAAATGCACAGTTTTCAAGGGGCTCAGTTATCCATTTTCATAGTACCAAATTGCTGCGAGCTTGTAGATATTCTTCGCCATGTTTGAACGTTTCCGGAAATGCACAACGTTGTAGAAATTCTTTGACATTTATAAGTCGGAGCCAAAAATAGGGACGCCACTGAAAGTGGTTAAACCACATCATAGTCGTTGATTCCCGGCCACGCTCTACCTACCACTAAATAATGCATCTGCTTAGCGACCACTCCCGTACTAGCCTACTTCTATTTTAGTTATACTGTGTGTGTGTGTGTCACTGTTTGTCACTGTATGTGTGTATGTGTGTGTGTGTGTGTGTGTGTGTGTGCGTGCGCTCCCCGGGGACAGTTTCCTGGGAGTGAGGCGGGTGTGTGATAAGTGAGTATATATTACAACAGCAGACCCCCTGGAGGGATGCATGCACCACCCCCCCCCCCCCCCCCCCCACACACACACACACACACCCCGCCACACACACCCCACCCCTCACACCCCACCCCACCACACACACCCCTCACACACACCGCACCCCTCATACACACCCCCCCACCCCTCACACACACCCCATCACCACAAGTCACTACCTTTGGTAGTTTGAAAAAAAGAATGTATGTTTATTTTAAACTTGCAGGCAGCGCGAGAGAGAGAGAGGGGGAGAGAGAGAGACAAAGGAGCAGGTGCAAAAAGACAGATAGTCAGAGAGAACCCAGAATGACTTGATAGATGTGCGTGCGTGCGTGTGTTGCCGTGCGTGCGTTGCCGTGCACGCGTGTGTGCGTGCGTGCGTTGCGTGCGTGCGTGCGTGCGTGCGTGTGTGTGTGCCCCTTGCGTGCGTGTGTTAATCCTCTCCCATTGAGCGAAATATATTCTGAAGCCATGCATTTAAAAGCAGTGATGGAAAAAAATTAAAAGTACCGTAAGCTACATTTGTTACTTATGGTAAAAGTATCAATTCAGCAAGCAATGTATTAGAAATACATTACAAGAAGTAAAAGTCAGGTAAAAGTACTCATTACGCATGTTTAGTATACAAATCTACAACGCTTGTAGATCTGCTATTTTTCAAATACCAAGTAGTATTTTGAAGAAGTACTCCTCCAGTAAAGCAGTGGTTCCCAAACTTTTTCATGTCAGGGACCCCCAGATTGACACTAATTAGCCGCATGGACCCCCCATTTGAAGACATATGTCAGGGACCCCCATTTGAAGAGATATGTCAGGGACCCCCATTTGTAGAGATATGTCAGGGACCCCCATTTGAAGAGATATGTCAGGGACCCCCATTTGAAGAGATATGTCAGGGACCCCCATTTGAAGAGATATGTCATGGACCCCCATTTGAAGAGATATGTCAGGGACCCCCATTTGAAGAGATATGTCAGGGACCCCCATTTGAAGACATATGTCAGGGACCCCCATTTGAAGAGATATGTCAGGGACCCCCATTTGAAGAGATATGTCAGGGACCCCCATTTGAAGACATATGTCAGGGACCCGCATTTGAAGAGATATGTCAGGGACCCCCATTTGAAGAAAGAATGTCAGGGACCCCCATTTGAAGAGATATGTCAGGGACCCCCATTTGAAGAGATATGTCAGGGACCCCCATTTGAAGACATATGTCAGGGACCCCCATTTGAAGAGATATGTCAGGGACCCCCATTTGAAGAGATATGTCAGGGACCCCCATTTGAAGAGATATGTCAGGGACCCCCATTTGAAGACATATGTCAGGGACCCCCATTTGAAGACATATGTCAGGGACCCCCATTTGAAGAGATATGTCAGGAACCCCCATTTGAAGAGATATGTCAGGGACCCCCATTTGAAGACATATGTCAGGGACCCCCATTTGAAGAGATATGTCAGGGACCCCCATTTGAAGAGATATGTCAGGGACCCCCATTTGAAGACATATGTCAGGGACCCCCATTTGAAGACATATGTCAGGGACCCCCATTTGAAGAGATATGTCAGGGACCCCCATTTGAAGAGATATGTCAGGGACCCCCATTTGAAGACATATGTCAGGGACCATCATTTGAAGCCACTCGGTGGCGCGCTATGAGCTTGTAGATCTGTTATTTTTCAATAGCTAAAGCACAACATAATGCTAACACCAAAATGGGTTAACAATGTTGTCAACAAATAAATATATATATACTAAAATGGAGGGACTAGTGGAGAAAAGTTGTAATTTTACATTTTGGTTGCATTTTGAAAAAATGGCTACAAACTCACGTTGTGAGCTTGTAGAACAGCTAGAGATAGCAGATTTAGTCGACTACAAATGTACGCTATTTAGTCAACTAAAATATTACTAAAACAAAATGTTTTTTTTTTGTGTGAAAAGACTAAAAACTATACATCAAAATGTGCTGTCAAAACACTATACAGTGTGGCTTATGGCAACATCACGCCAAGCTTCAAAATCACTCAAAAAGTCTTGCTATCATGCACATAATTTAAGAAGAAGACATCTCAGAATTCATTATTGCTGCTTTCTTCACCTCTCCTGCCCTCTCTTTGCCCTCCTCTCTCATAGCCTCTAATCCGTTTTCTAAAAAACATTGCGCTCGTTATTTTATTCCACGATGTTTCGAGTCAAGCCTCTCTGTTCGGGTCAAACTCGGAGGTGTGTGTGTGTGTGTGTGTAGCGCAACACGCGCATGTGAACACGTGCACTATAGCGTGCAGGTCACGCTAAAGGGGAAACAACACGAGAATAATGATGATAATAGTAGGAGATGCACGGTGTTAAATGTTATCTATTATCCATATAGTGCAGCAGTGGAAAAGGAAAGAAAAAAATCACAAATGGAACGACGAGAAGCAATGAAATAAAATATAGGAAAGACTCTCATTGTAAAATACTCGATCTCACACACCTATAATATGACCTCTGGTCATATTATAGGTGTGTGTCAGAGAATGTAATGCACAATCTATGTAAATGGCTTTGGATAAAGGCGCTGTGTATACTGTAGATGCATCATTTACCATTTATATAGGCTATCCTACCGCAACATGTACTATAGAGCAGGGGTCCTCAACTAGAAATGATGAAGGTCCACAATTATGTTTTTGAATAAGACCGAGGTCCGGTCCCATGCGCGGCGTCCATCGGAGAGCGGGGCTCTATGCCCGTTTAGTATGGTCAAGCCAAGCTTATACAAATCAGATCCCCTTCCACCCAACCAATAATGGGGTGCAGAGTGCAGGCCCGGAGTGGAACTCCAAATCCAAATCACACTGCACGCGCCAGAATTTTGTGGGCCCTTGGGGGACATTTTGGGGGCCTTTGCAGCAATTTCACATGAGAAATGTACCATCTGATGTTATTTATATTATTAACTTCTTCCCTCTATTAACATAAGACACACAATGTAGTTGTGCTGCAGCAACACTGCCTGAATTGAATTGAAATTGACTGTGGCTGGCCTGGCCTGAGCTTAGGAGATATTTTTTTTTGCTGGCCTGACCTGATGCATTTTTTTTTATTATTATTTTTGCCTAGGGTCCGCGGTCCGGTTGTGGGCCGCGGTCCGCCAGTTGAGGACCCCTGCTATAGAGCGTCGCAGTCCCGCCCCCTCGAGAGACCCCGGAAAAGAAATCGCCGTTCATTTTCCTCATAGACTTTTCAGAAAGTATTTTTTTAAAGACGTTTACAACGCCGCGGACAAAGCCAACTCGGATCGTGACAAATCATGACAATAAACACAATGTTTTGGGGGCAGATCAAATCATTAGAAAGTAGAAAAAAAACGGCAGGTTACAACACTTTTTGGTAACACTTTACAATAACGACCTGTTATAAAGCATTTATAAACATGTATAATCGTTTGTAGATGAGTAATGATAATGAACAATCATTGTTGACATCCGTAAATGTTTACTATGTTTAAACATCATTTATATGTTATTAGTAAGGTATTAGCAAGTAGTAAACTATTCACATAGTTATAAATGTTTAGGTAAACATTTACGGATGTCAACAAACAGTCTGTTCATGATTATTACTCATCTACAAACTGCTTATGAATGTTTATAAATGCTTCATAACAGGTCGTTATTGTAAATTGTTATTTGTTACCCACTTTTTTTGTTGTTTTTCTTCTTATAAATTATTTGATCGGCCCCAAAACATTGTGTTCATTGTCATGATTTGTCACGATCCGAGTTGGCTTTGTCCGCGGCGTAACCCTATGGAGAAAATGAATGGAAAATTATTTCCTGGGCCACTCGTTGTTCTGAAAGGGGGAGGGACTGCGACGCTCTATACCGCAATAACCGTACTGTAGTGTTCAGTAGCTTCCCCCCCATTTGCAACAGCAACTTCGGCCAGCGGTGTCTCAGGGGTATAGAGTGGCCCGGATGGTAGTTGCCATCCCTGTGGGCTCCCCCCCCCCCCCCCCCCCCCCCCCAGAGGTAGTGTCAAAGTGTCCTTGAGCATTATGTTATACTTTAGCTATTGGAAAATAGCAGATCTACAAGCTTGTAGCGCGCCACCGAGTGGCGCGCTACGAGCTTGTAGGTCTGCTATTTATTTAAAATCTTTGAATATATATGATTTCGACGTCATGGCCTAAATGGGTTAATGCACCAATTTACCATTTAACTTCCCATTCTTGTACAGTCGTGTGGACTCCTTTCTTGTATAAATTATTCTTGTAGTTAAATTCTCAATACAAACTGTGACGTGTCTGGTTCTCATGTTGGCATAATTACATTTAGCATCTATAGATTTTAGAAAAGCAATAAACCACAAGAACCCGATGGCCATGAGGTGGTTGGCATATCGCACTGTGAGCTTGTAGATCAGTTATTTGTTTTGGTGCACATTTGGCCTTGCAACCATAATTATAAATCAGGCTGAACGCTAAAACTGTTCATTCCTTCAACCCCTTGTGGCTCTCTGGCTGCAGTCTGCTTATGTTCCCTTTAAATCTTCTGTCATGGAGGGAGATTGAAAAGCTTTGTGGTGGAGATTGTGTAATACGGTCTCCTCTCCTCTACGCTCTGCTCTGCTCGGCTCTCTTGTAGGTTCAGAGGTTCAGGATTTGTAGCGTGCCCTCACATCCAGTGTATTACTCTGGCCCGGGGCAGCAGTCCACAGGAAGAGAGACTTATATAAGACAACGAGAAACATCTTTGACAAAGAAGACTATATGCGCGTGGCAACGTCATCATAACTCTGTCTGTCTGTCTGTCTGTCTGAACACCTACTCCACGGTGCATCCTGTGCTGACTTGACAACAACGTGGACATTGTTTTCCCACTAGATCAGCAGAAAGTGGTTGTTTTTCTTTTTGCCGACAGCTGTGACTCAGGAGGTCATGCACTGATCCGTGGGTCGGCGGTTCGATTCCCGCCACCCCCCCCCCCCCCCCCCCCTTCTCCTGTCCACATGTGGAAGTGTCCTTGGGGCCTTCCAAGGACACTCCAATCAGTCGGTCGGTGCGTTTCACGGTAACACCGTCGGTGTGTGAATGTGGGAAGTGAGGACGCTGCATGCCGTCACCTCCCATTGTATGAATGAATGAACCATTGTAAAGCGCTGTGAGCACTTATAGCTATTGAAGGCCCTTTCAGTCGTTTCTGCGACTGCTCCTTCCCCCCCGTCCCCCGTCCCCTCCTATCTTCTTCTTTTGTACTTTTCATCATAACAAGAGCTCTAGATAGCCTCCACTGTAGCAGTCTGTCTTAAGTTCTGGAAGGAGGCTAATGTGTGAACATCTCTTAGAGTTGTCTCTCACTTATTTGACAGCAAAGTGTCATGAGAGAGAGAGAGAGGGGGAGAGAGAGAGAGAGAGAGAGAGGGACAGAGAGAGAGAGAGAGGGACAGAGAGAGAGAGAGAGTGGATTGTGAAAAGAAGTGTTATGCCTCCAGGGTTATGACAGGCAGGGCATTCTGGGTCAGCGCACGCATCCACACACGCATACATGCACGCACGCACGCACGCACACACACACACGCATACATACACACACGCACACACTCACACGCACAATCTACTCCCAAACTTCTGATGGCCAAGTCCCCACTGGCCTTCAAAGGTCCTCTATAGTCGCCCCACTGCCCATTCACATGCGTGCGTGCATGCATGCGTGTGTGCGTGCGTGCATGCGTGCGTGCAACTGCTACAGCAGATCTACAAGCTCACAACACAACACATGACTTGATCCAGTTTTGTATAGTTTGTAATACGTTTTCTGGAGAAGAAAAAAAATGAACTAATGTCACAAATTAAAATGCCATCATTGTGAGTGTAAGCCTGCAGGCTTGGCTAGCATTGTCATCCGTGTGAGCAAGAAGAATAATTACACAGTCACACTGAAATTAAAAACATTTTGTAAATATGTGTTTCTTCTTATCAATTATGTTTTGACACAATATATGTCACTAATAGCCCTAGGAACTGTAGATTATGTTTTAATTTGCCAGAAAATAATAACAATGATAATACTTGATTGACTTGGATTTAATAATTCGACCAACCACAATTATATCAATAATACTCTGTGAATGAACGTCGTATTACTATTACCATTAAGCAAATTAGCTTTTCAATCAGCGGGGCATGATCTATCCATTTAGAATCATTGTTTGTTTCCTAGAATGCCATCGGCATCCGTTCTCTGCTTCTCTGCCTGCAATACAATTAAATACTGTGATTTTGTCGACTAAAACTAGCTACTAAAACTACTTGTCTGTCGACTACCATTTTTCACTGACGAAGACTAAATAAGTCATACGTTATGATGATTAAAACTAATACAAAATTGACAATTTTGTCACAAAATAAAAACTATATGAAGAGTGAAATGTACCTTCATTCTGCAAACTGTTAAAGGACCACTTCACCACTTTTCAACCTATCTTCATAATTATAATAGGTCCTCACTAATAATCATGATAAAATGGCACGATGTTTTTCTACTCAGTCTGTGTCTCATAGGAGGGCTGTGGGCAGTTTAGAAACAGTCTTCCAGTGACATCATCATTAGGCAGATTATTTTTTAAACAAGATTTTTTTTTACAAAAATGTTTAGATTTTCATTATCGTGAGAACGATGGCTTCCATTTTCGCATTGCAACTTTTCAGGACTAGAAAGCCTGCAGTTTCTATTAGCTTGTATTCCCCATCGATGATGTCACTGGAAGACGGTTTCTGAACTGCCCACGGCCCTCCTATGAGACACAGACAGAGCAGGAAAAAATTTGCGCCATTTTATCATGATTATTAGTGAGGACCTATTATAATGAAGATAGGTTGAAAAGTGGTGAAGTGGTCCTTTAATAAATATCAATCAATCAATCAATGTTATGGAGGGACTGGTGGAGAAGAGATCCAGTAGAACTAAAAGACAAGTCATTTTATGTCTGGTTGTGTTTCGGTTGTTACGTTCTGAAAATAGCAGATCTACAAGCTCACAACGTGTCATGCTGCGATTGATCTTGGAGACTGGCAATTGTCAGCATGCAAGTGTAATAAAATCAGGCATTTATGACTGACGGCATAAAATCCATTTTTGTCGACAAAATAAACGGTCGGCTGGCCGGCTCCATATATGCAGATCTATAGGTGAGGATCCAGTCTTCTCCATGTATGGCTATCCAGGGTTTGATGAGGCCAGTGTCGTGAGACGGCCATATATGGAGCGTGTCACGAGGCGTGACGGACTGACTGACATGAAAGCGTGACTGACTGACACGTGTAATGGATTCTGAAGATGAGAATACTAACTGTCTTGACTGCGTTCACATGAGTCACCACAGATCACCTGTAGGTCGTCTGTCAGATGGCCTATTCTCACATAGACCCTTGGTTGTAGCCTGGTTAATAAACCAGACCAAATCAGCCGTTGGCAAAAATAAATTGCCTGCCGGCGGATTTCGGTCTGGAGAGGCTCAATTGTACGCCCATTTCCTACACCAGAGAATGTGGGCGGCCAATCGGGACACGGTATGCAATATGGGCGGGCTCTGGTACAGTGACTTTCAATGCTTGAGACCTTTGACTGACAGTAGCTCTGACCAATTGCGTCAAAGAGAAAATGTTTCCCTGGAAATGAAATCCAAGCTGAGCATCCCCAGACTAATATCCCGCGGATCCGTGCGATATTAGTCTGGTTTATTAACCAGGCTACCTTGGTTGGACCATGTCCACTGACCACTGACCACACCGCCAATGTCTTTTTGCTCTTCCATTATGTATAATAATGGCAGATCTACAAGCTCATGCTGCGCTATGAGCTTGTAGATCTGCTATTTTTGAAAAATTGTGAAAATTAAGTTAAAATATTTGAATATATATTCTTTCAGAGCGAAATCTTTGCTTCTGGGGGGTCCCTGGAACAACATATTTTCAGATGGGGGTCGGCGGCCAATTACATATATTTTTGGGGGTCCTTGACATGAAAATGTTTGAGAACGACTGACATAGGAACATTGGGTTTTTCAGAAAGCTTTTCAGGATTTAGAAGGCATTTGTAGAATCGTCCTCAGGTCTAAAATGGGTTAAAGACTTACTGATGTGAGGTCTAAATAATCCACTACAATAAAATGCAGGTTTTCATAGTAAACTGAGACCTATACATACGATCGCTATAATAACCCATTCTGACCTGAGATCAGATTCATACGAGGTTTCCACTGGGACACACACTGGTCTGATTAACCCATTCTGACCTGAGATCAGATTCTAAAAATGTTCTTCGTCGTTCTTCGATTTTTCAAAAATAGCAGACCTACAAGCTCATAGCGCGCCACTCGGTGGCGCGCTATGAGCTTGTAGATCTGCTATTTTTCAATAGCTAAAGCATACCATAATGCTAACACCAAAACGGCTTCCCGATCAAAATGGGATAATGCTATAATCCCATTCGGCAATTACCCCCGAAACATCGTTTCAATCGTTAATTTCACGAACACGACGGGGTGTTTGAGGGACGGTTGACCTCGTATGAAAGGCTCCATGAAAACCCATTAAAACCAAATCAATTCCACAGTGTTCGTGCACGTGGCCACGACGTGTCCACCTGCACGGCGATCAATCAGCGGCTCATTCCGAGCGTTGAAGAAAATGATATTGCTCTTCAATAATCCATGTCTTCTGCTGCCAATACATCGCGGGAGAAATGCATGCTGATGTGATTAACAAAACAACTGTATTGGCTTAACCCATTTAGACCTGGGTTTAGACCAGTTTTCTTAAAAACCCTATGTTTCTATGTCTTAAAAACCCTATTTCTATGTCTTAAAAACCCTGTTTCTATGTCTTAAACCCTATGTTTCTATGTCTTAAAAACCCTATGTTTCTATGTCTTAAAAACCCTATGTTTCTATGTCTTAAAAACCCTATGTTTCTATGTCCTAAATACCATATGTTTCTATGTCTTAAAAACCCTATGTTTCTATGTCTTAAAAACCTCATGTTTCTGTGTCAGTCGTTCTCAAACATTATATGTAATTGGCCACCGACCCCCATCTGAAAATATGTTGTTCCAGGAACCCCCCAGAAGCAAAGATTTGAGTTAAAAACGTTCGCTCTGAAAGAATATATATTCAAAGATTTGAGGCACATTTTCACGTTTTTTCAAAAATAGCAGACCTACAAGTTCATAGCGCGGCACTCGGTGCCGCGCTATGAACTTGTAGATCTGCTATTTTCCAATAGCTATAAAGTATAATGAAATACCAAAAGGGGTTCCCGCTCAGAATGGCTTAAAGCCCATGGTGGACTGTACTGTACAGTATGTTTACGCGCATGTGTACGCGTGATTATCCTGCACCCACAGGACCAGTATATAATGTTTACTGTACTATAACACCCAGCGCGGTATTCTCATGCTACTAGACTATAAACACTGACATAAATCTAGGGCAGCTTAGCTGACAATGTGTTCATGTTGTTGTCGCAAAACATTACTGAGCAAACACATGTATTAGTATAAAACCCTTTCCTATTTAGGCATTGAGGCTGCACCGGCTTTAACCCATTCTGGGCGGGAACCCCTTTTGGTGTTTTAAGCATTATGTTATACTTTAGCCATTGAGAAATAGCAGATCTACAAGCTCATAGCGCGGCACCGAGTGCCGTGCTACAAGCTTGTAGGTCTGCTATTTTTGAAAAATCGTGAAAATGTGGAGCAAATCTTTGAACATATGTATACTTTCAGAGCAAAAGTTTCTTTGCTTCTGGGAGGTCCCTGGAACAACATATTTTCATATGGGGGGGGGGGGGGGGTCAGCGGTCGATTACATATAATCTTTGAGGTCCTTGACATGAATAAATGTTTGAGAACGACTGACATAGAAAACATGAGGTTTTTTCAGAAAACCGTCAGGATTTAGAAGACATTCGTAGAATCGGTCCCCGGTCAAAGTGGGTTAAACATCTAAAGGCTTGTACATGTACATGTTAATCTGCCCCGATGCAAGCCTTTCATACAAGATTAGATTAACGTCTAGATACAGATAAACCTGTATTGATCCCATCGCTGGGAGGACCTTCAGGTGTCACAGCAGAACTAGTTCAGTCAGTGGAGCGATATTTGTACTGCCGGTACTAAGTAAAAGTAGCAATACCACAACGTAGAAAATTAGAAATACTCTGTCTTGCATTACAGCTTTTACTCAAAGTACAAAAGTAAGGACATCAATACATACTTATAGAGCCAAAGTAATAATAATAATAATAATAATAATTAGTGATGCACCGAATATTCGGCCACAGAATAGGCAGAAAATATATCACAGAATAGTGTATGCAATTAATGCATTCAAAAGAGCTGAATAAATGTTTTATGGACCCATAATAGTGATTATTATTTAAGTTAAGTTTTGCCATAACAATTTATTTTGCCATAAATCAGGTAGCTTTAAGGTACGGCCATGACAGCAATGGTAGGAAAAAAAAATATATAATATTAATCATATTCGGAGATATTCGGCATTCGGTATTTCGGCCAAGAATTTCCCTTTCGGTGCATCCTTGATTGCATTTTTATATAGCGCCTGTCCATGCTCCTATGTGCCTATACTCAAAGCGCTTGCAATGGTTCATTCATTCATTCATTCTTTCGTTGGGATGAATGGTTGCCACACCAACGGTGGCAATGCAGGGTTCAGTGTCTTGCCTAAGGACACTTCGACATGTAAACAGGGGGGGGGGGAGAAGAAAAGATCTACAAGCTAATGACACTTTGCGATGCTTACTGTACGTACGTGTCGTGAGCTTGTAGATCGGTTGTTTTCCGATGTTATTCTCGTAATAATCGTTCATGAATCGTATATAAACGAGGCAAACGTGTGAAATAGTGGTGAAAGTGATTTGAAGCCACATCGCCACCATGAAGCCCTCCTTCACATTCCTGATGTGGGATAATGGGAATAAATACACTTGTTGTACATACTGTACATTCTGTACATTCAACAACAAGTGTATTTAGTTCCATTATTGCATTACTGTATTGCACTCTGGACGCCACTATTCATTTCATTGTCAAAGTATTTGTATACTATGTGCAGTGACAATAAATTGAATCTAATCTAATCTAATCTGACACCTTAGACAGAAATATAGTTGTGAGAGTGGGGTCGAGCCAACATCAACCTGAATCGCTGTGTGTGCGTGTGCGTGTGCGCGTGCGTGTGCGTGTGCGTGCGCGAGCGAGCACATTCTCATCTTTCAATGTTTTCACGTTTGAACCCAGCTGTCGTTTTTCATACAGCATGCATAATATTCCTCCTGTGAACGCGTGGCTCGATAATATTGTATTCATTTAAAACATCTAAGAGTATACTGAACGTGTACAGTAGCTCGATACATCTTGTATTTATTTAACCCATTCTGACCTGAGATCAGATTCATACAAGGTTTCCACTGGACACACACTGGTCTGATTAACCCCATTCCGACCTGAGATCAGATTCTAAAAATGTCAGTCGTTCTTTGATTTTTCAAAAATAGCAGACCTACAAGCTCGTAGCGCGCCACTTGGTGGCGCGCTATGAGCTTGTAGATCTGCTATTTTTCAATAGCTAAAGCATAACATGATGCTAACACCAAAATGGGTTCCCGTTCAGAATGGGTTAAAACATCTGTAAGAGTATATGCTGAACGTGTAGCTCGATAATATTGTATTTATTTAAAACATCTGTAAGAGTATATACTGTATACTGAACGCGTAGCTCGATAATATTGTATTTTATTTCCCATGGACTGAATGTATTTGGGCAGCTGTTCTGTATGGAGGCTTTCATTTCAATGCCGCGCTGCAACATGAAAGGCCCGGTTATAACCCATTCTGAACGGGAACCCCTTTTGGTGTTTTTATCTTATGCTTTAGCTATTGAAAAAAATAGCAGATCTACAAGCTCAGATCTACAAGCTCATAGCGCGCCACCGAGTGGCGCGCTACGAGCTTGTAGGTCTGCTATTTTTGAGAAAATCGTGAAAATGTGGCGCAAATCTTTGAATATATATATATTCTTTCAAAGTGAATGTTTTTAACTCGGGTCGTAACGGGTTAATGAAAGGCCCTGCATGTTGGAGCGCCAGCTAACGGGGTCCAGACTGCGCGAGTGAGTGAGCGACCCTGGCATTAGCATGCGACGGCGTCGGTCGGTTTGTTGGCTTTCTGCATTCAGGGCCAACGTCGCCACGTCTCTCGTGCGGCGGGGTGAGCAGCGAGACGCTTTATCTCTTCTCTCTCGTAGTATTTCAATTTCCTCGCCGACTAAATTGAATACGTGCTGTTTACACAACGGCTTCGGCGGCGGCGCCAACGACGGGTCTTAAAGATAACCTTGTGAACGTTTGTATTCCCGCTCGCCCGGGTGGTATTTTAACCCATTCAGGACTGACGGACCAGATTCTAAAAATGTCTTGTACATCATGACAGTTTTCTGAAAAAGCTATGTTTCTATGTCAGTGGTTCTTCGGTTTTTCAAAAAAATAGCAGACCTACAAGTTCTATGAGCTTGTAGATCTGCTATTTTTCAATAGCTAAAGCATAGCATGATGCTGACACCAAAAGGGGTTCCCACCCAAAATGGGTTAACCCATTCAGGACTGACGGACCAGATTCTATACAAAAATGTCCAGTTTGTTTTCTGAAAAACATGATGTTTCTATGTGTGCCAGTGGTGCTCAAACCTTTTCATGTGAAGGACCAACAAATATTATATGTAATTTGGACCCCCCCCCCCCCCCCCGCCCCAGAAGCAAAGTTATGAGTCAAAAACGTTCACTGTGAACAAATATATTGAAAGATTTGAGCACGTTTTGACGACGAAAAAAAAAAAAAAAAAAGCAGATCTACAAGCTAGTAGTTCTGCTATTTTTCAACATGCTAAAGTTTCATATAACGGGTTAAAAAAAGGGGGTTACTTTAAGCTGTAAAAAGGCGCCACAGGTGCGTTCCCGTCCCAGACGGGTTAAGGAGCCTGACAGAGAATGCTATTTAGTCATCATCTCCTCCGTCTCAGCCCTGCAGCTCCAGATCCAGACCCAAGAATCAATCCATAAATCCAGGCAGTAAACGTTAAATAAATTCTCCCACTGTCTCTTTCCTTTCCCGTCTCCATGCCTCTCTCTCTCTCTCCCTCATCTGTCTCAGTGTCTTTGCAGTCTCTCTCTCTCTCTCTCTCTCTCTCTCTCTCTCTCTCTCTCTCTCTCTCTCGTAGTTTTTTCTCTCTCCACGTCGTAGTACAAATCATTAATTGTCGATGTGCTTCCATTATGTTAATTAAAAGCATGGCCTTTAGAGCAGGGGGGGGGGGGGTGATACCAGCACCACTGGATGTCTCCTCCCATCCACTTGCATTAAGTTGCTCAAAAGTGGCGATTTCACTCCTCCTTCCGGGTAGGAACAGAGTGCATTCTGGGATGGATTTGGGGCCAAATCGTGAACGCGCTGTGCCTATATCATTGCGCCGTTCGCGCGTGTTCACATTATATGAAACATACAGCTTTGTTTTTTGTGTTCATGGACCCAATAGCATGAACGATTGAACGTGTGCAGTGATAGTCAACGGACCAGTTTTTTGGCTCGACCTGCAACACCAAATCCGGCCTCTAATATGTCCATTTGGCCTCAGAGTTTACCCCTTTTGGTGTTAGCATCATGTTATGCTTTAGCTATTGAAAAATAGCAGATATACAAGCTCATAGCGCGCCACCGAGTGGCGCGCTACGAGCTTGTAGGTCTGCTATTTTTGGAAAAACCGAAGAACGACTGACATAGAAACATAGCTTTTTCAGAAAACTGTCAGGATGTATAGAATACATCTTTTTTAGAATCTGATCTCAGGTCAGAACGGGTTAAATATATATACCAGCGTCATGCCGCTCTAGTGAATCACTTCCCGGCCCCACTTCTCATTTTTATCGCCGTCATAAAGCATGTCGCCGCCGCCATTAGATGTTGCATTATGTACTTCCTGCATTTGTCAAAACAACAATGGATGGAGGCTGTCATTTTTAACTTCCTCTGCCCCAGAAATGTATTTAGATTTTTGGCTCAATGGCTCGCTGGCAACACCTGGTGCACTTATTTTTTTTATTTTGTTCTTCATTTCCACAGCAGTATGAGCTCCTCACACTCTCGCACATAATTAACATAACAGGCTGTATTATAACGAGAAAAACATATTCGGCTTCCAGTTTCGACAAGTAAACAATTAGGTTTCTGTAGTGACTCCTCTGCTGTAACGCTATGACTGTTTCAGCCACTTAACCTATTCTGACCTGAGATCAGATTCTAAAAAAATTCTTCTACATCCTGACAGTTTTCATTCTGACCTGAGATCAGATTAAAAAAATGTTCTTCTATGTCAGTCACTCTTCGATTTTTCCAAAAATAGCAGACCTACAAGCTCGTAGCGCGCCACTCGGTGGCGCGCTATGAGCTTGTAGATCTGCTATTTTTAAATGGCTAAAGCATAACATAATGCTAACACCAAAATGGGTTAAAATACAGTCACTAGAATGTCTTCTAACTCCTGACAGGTTTCTGAAAAAACCCATGTTTCTATGTCAGTGGTTCTCACAGGGTTAAAACATCATGTTTCTATGTGTCAGTGGTTCTCACAGGGTTAAAAACCCCATGTTTCTATGTCAGTGGTTCTCACAGGGTTAAAACCCCATGTTTCTATGTGTCAGTGGTTCTCACAGGGTTAAAACCCCATGTTTCTATGTGTCAGTGGTTCTCACAGGGTTAAAACCCCATGCTTCTATGTGTCAGTGGTTCTCACAGGGTTAAAACCCCATGTTTCTATGTGTCAGTGGTTCTCACAGGGTTAAAACCTCATGTTTATATGTGTCAGTGGTTCTCACAGGGTTAAAACCCCATGTTTCTATGCGTCAGTGGTTCTCACAGGGTTAAAACCCCATGTTTCTATGTGTCAGTGGTTCTCACAGGATTAAAACCCCATGTTTCTATGTGTCAGTGGTTCTCACAGGGTTAAAACCTCATGTTTCTCTGTGTCAGTGGTTCTCACAGGGTTAAAACCTCATGTTTCTATGTGTCAGTGGTTCTCACAGGGTTAAAACCCCATGTTTCTATGTGTCAGTGGTTCTCACAGGGTTAAAACCCCATGTTTCTATGTGTCAGTGGTTCTCAAACATGTTTCTATGTCAGTGGTTCTCAAACATGTTTCTATGTCAAGGACGCCCAAATATATATATATATATATATATATATATGACATTGGCCCCCCCATCTGAAAAAAATATGTTGTTCCAGGGACCCCTCCCAGTAGCAAAGAGTTGAGTTAAAAACTCGCTCTGTAACAATAACAATTCAAAGATTTCAGGCACATTTTTACGATTATTCAAAAATAGCAGACCTACAAGTTCATAGCGCGGCACTCTGTGCCATGCTATGAGCTTGTAGATCTGCTATTTGTCAATAGCTAAAGTATAACATGTTGCTTAAATGCTTAAAACACCAAAGCGGGTTAATTCCCGCCCAGAATGGGTTAATACAGAAGAGTTCAAAAAAATGAGAAAAACCTAAAGCTATGTTTTGTGTGACCAGAGTACTAATCCATTTTGACCTGAGATCAGATTCTAAAAATGTCTTCTACATCCTGACAGTTTTCTGAAAAAGCTATGTTTCTATGTCATTCTTCGATTTTTCAAAAATAGCAGACCTACATTAAAATTAGCGACTTTTCCGACTTCACTTCTCTGCCCTCACTCAGCCAAAAACTTGTCCTCACACAAGAGTACATTTGATCCCATTCTTGCCCAAATATGTAGTTCCGTTCTGATGTCATGAAATGTGCTATGTCAATACTTATGTATACTCTTGCCCGAATATGGTGTTTGTGGGGCTGTACCGATATATAAGTGTCAGCACATGGAACATAACTGCATTGTTAGAGGAACTCGAGGACTTTGCTTTCAAACAAGCACGTTGTAGTCGTCTAAAATGTGGCGTTGGACCTTGCACCTGAACAGAGGAACAAAGAGATCCTTCGATGCTGCCGTAGCGGTGGGACACAAGCTGTACTCCTTCGGAGGGTACTGTAACCTGATCGACAGGGACCAGATTGCAGTGCACGTCTTCGACACAGTGTCTTTGCGTTGGACTCAGTTGCCTCCTCCTGTGACAACCGGAAGAGGAGAAGAACAGCCCCCTGAGGATCCCTCCAACCGTGTGCTCCACACAGCTGTGCTCATAGAAGACATGGTCTACATCTGGGGGGGTGTGGTGAAGTTTCAGGTAGAGGAGGATGCCAATGGTATTTTTTTCCAGGGGAACTACTCCAAAGTGCTTTATGCATTCGATGTCGACGCCCACAGATGGTTTGAGCCCAGTGTTTCTGGGACACTTCCAGAGGGGAGGGTGAGGCACTCGGCCTGTGTTTTGGGAAAGGTCATGTTTGTCTGTGGAGGATCAACCCAGCTGACTGGACACACTAATGACATGTACAAGTTGGACACCAGCACAATGACCTGGTCTTTGAATAATGCTAGAGGACCTCCACCACCAGGTTCAGAAGGTCACTCTGCCACCATCATCGGGACAAAGATGTTTGTATTTGGGGGATGGGTGAGCGGTCAGTCCCGCAACACCATCAGAGTGTTTGACACAGAGACCAACGTCTGGTTGAGCACGCCATCTGCACAGCTGCTTCCAGAAGGACGCTGTGATCATTCAGCCTTTACCTACAATGGAGAGTTGTACATATGTGGTGGCTGTAAATATAATAACGGAATAACAACAACCCTCAATGATGTGTGGAAATTCAATCCAGAGACCTTCACCTGGAAGAAGGTTGAGCCCAAGGGGGAATTCCCGATTTTGATCGGCCGGATGTCCTGTTGCATGGTGGGAGATCGTATCGTGCTCTTCCGAGGATACAGAGACAAGCCCAGCTTCCTGTACGTGCTAGACGTGAATCCTGGTTTGAAGATGTTATGTAAGCTAGCAGTTATTCAGTACGGTCTGGAGGAGTCTGAACTCCCTCACGACATCAGGTGGGAACTCGCAACCATGACGGAAAAACAGAGTAAATTATAAATCCACATATGATAACTACGTTGTCATCATATGGGCATACCTAACAATGGATGCCAGAAAAATGGGCAAATTCTCATTTTTGTGGGTTCATAAAAGTCCATAATCTTTTTTTTTTAAATTACTTCCTGAAAACGAAAACGTGCTGCGTGATGACGTGTCGACGCCCACATCGATAAAAGCCAATATAAATGAAGCTCACCAGTTTTATTCCCATGCTTCTTGTCCTCCTCCACACAGCTGGTTTTGATTAAAGAACTACTCTGTTTTTAATCTCATTCAAGATGACATCCAGACAGTGTATTGCTCGTAATATATTTGTCCACAAATGATGCAGATGGCTGGAAGGACATGGCCAGCAGAAGGGACGGGCAAACCTGTCAGAGACCGAAGTTACTTTCGTTATTCAGTACGGTCTGGAGCAGTCTGAACTCCCTCACGACATCAGGTGGGAACTCGCAACCATGACGGAAAAACAGAGTAAATGGTAAATCCACCAATGACAACTACGTTGTCTATTGTGAATTATAAACTTGAAAATCACACCTGTGTGAAGTGAGGGGCGCTGTTATCATCAAACATTATCAAGAGAAAAAGGACCAAAAAAAGTGCTCTTTGCAGGTCAGTTATATCAAGTATAGAGGGTTTTACCCGTTAACACCTGGAACGCTTCTGTGTCACCTTAGTTTTTAACCACTTTAACCATTATTTGAAACTTTAGCTGTTGAAAAATAGCAGATCTATAAGCTTGTAGATCTGTACCACAACAACTGCAGCCAGGGCATGCATGTGACGAGCGGCACTGACAGGCGCAGCACAGCAGTGTCACACAGACAAACACGTACCTCTCCCATTTGGAAAACATTTGAAACAGCAACGTTTATAACGTTTTATAATAAGCCATTACAAAAAAATAATAATACAAATAAAAAAGATGACTCATACGTTTTTGAGTCGCGGTTTGGGGAAGGTCATGTTTGTCTGTGGAGGATGGACCCAGCTGACTGGACACACTAATGACATGTACAAGTTGGACACCAGCACAATGACCTGGTCTTTGATTAACACCAGAGGACCTCTAACACCTGCTTCATCACATAACTCTGCCACCATCATGCCACCATGTAGGTCTGCCACTCGGTGGCGCGCTACGAGCTTGTAGATCTGCTATTTTTCAATAGCTAAAGCATAACATGATGCTAACACCAAAAGGGGTTACCGCCCAAAATGGGCTAATCCAGTCCATCCTTCCATCTCTGTGTTCCTACAGACGTTCCAACTCTTCACGCTTTCCTGATCTTTTCCTGGAGGTTTTCTGAGTGAAAACGCATGTTTTTCTCCCTGCAGGTTTCTATTCACTTCATTATCCTGATGCAAATTCTCCTGCTTTGACTACTAACAAGATGTGTCCAGCAGAGGAACTCTTCGGGGCAAATCTGAATAGAATGAACACATAACTTCCCCCTTTCTCACTGACGATGTTCTGTTTCCGACAATGGGTGGCGTTGGCTCAGGGGGTAGAGTGGCTGGATGGTAAGGTTGCCAGTTCGAACCCTGTGGGCTCCCCCAGAGTTAGTGTCGAAGTGTCCTTGAGCAAGACACTGAACCTCCTAATTGCTCCTGATGTGCTAGTTGGTGCCTTGCATGGTTTCCGCTGCCATCGGTGTATGAATGTGTGTGTGAATGGGTGAATGTAATGCACAATCTTTATAAGGCGCCTTGGATATAAATGGATAAAGGCACTTAAATGAATAAAGGCACTATATAAATGGATAAAAGCACTATATAAATGGATAAAAGCACTATATAAATGGATAAAGGCACTATATAAATGGATAAAAGCACTATATAAATGCACCATATACCATTTGACAATGCACTGAATTTTCAATCGGACGCAGTGACATGTGAAGTTATCAAACGGCACATCTGCATGTGTCCGTCATTCTTTAAAAAAAGAAAATATATATTTGTTTTGGCTGGCTGCGCTGCTGCATGCTTCTGTGGTCTCCGTCAGTGTCTCGTATAGCCTCTTCCCAGAGGGAACAAACAGCATTCAGATCCGAAGACGTTGCTCTAAACTGGATTAACCCATTTTCGTGCGGCAACCCCTTTTGGTGTTGGCATCATGTTATGCTTTAGCTATTGAAAAATAGCAGATCTACAAGCTCATAGCGCGCTACGAGCTTGTAGGTCTGCTATTTTTGAAAAAATCAAAGAACGACTGACATAGAAACATAGCTTTTTCAGAAAACTGTCAGGATGTAGAAGACATTTTTAGAATCTGATCTCAGGTCAGAATGGGAAAAAATCCATTCATTCATTAGAGCTATATTGAAGGCCCTTTTAGTCGTTTCTGCGACTGCTCACCCCCCCATCCCCCCCATCTCCTCCTATCTTCTTCTTTTGTACTTTTCATCATAAGAAGAGCTCTAGATAGCCTCTACTGTAGCTTGTAGGTCTGCTGTTTTTGAAAAAATCGAAGAACCACTGACATAGAGAAACATAGCTTTTTCAGAAAACTGTCATTTTCAAACAGATCTCAGGTCAGAATGGATTAAAAAGTGGATCATAATGTTCTCGCCAACATGTTCCAACATGACGACTAACACGTCACGCGACATTGTCCACAGAGCGTTGTCGGAGACAACAATCAATCCCACACAGATTTATTCTGTGGACAAATCCGTGTTTTTCCCCCTCTCCCTCCTCCCCCTCCCTGCACTAGGCAGGCATCGGTCCATACATGTGCAGAACAACAAGGTTTATGTCTCAAGTACCGTTGCGTGCCTGTCATCGCATTGCATGCAGTTTGCTGAAGCTATATTTGGCTCATATTGATCTGATGATGTATAGCGACCGGCTCTGTGACGCAAAGCAATTGTTCTTTTGATGATGTGGGCGTGGGGATTCATAGACACAGATCCACGACAGACAGACAGACAGACAGACAGACAGACGCATTCTGCTTCGGCGAGAGAGAGAGGGGGTTATATTATACAGTATTAGATGAGAGCCCTGCACTGGAGATTCTAACCGTATAAATCCAGCAGAAATGAAATACTTATAGCCCCCAAAGCACTAAAACTCATGGACAAGCAGCCCGATAAAGCTTGACCAGAGGCCAGAGTCATGCATATATATATAGACGTGTGTGTGTGTGTGTGTGTGTGTGTGTGTGTGCGTGCGTGCGCTCCATATTCCACACAGCACATAAACAGCGGTCATTAACCCATTTTAGGCGGGCACCCGTTTTGGTGTTAGCATTACGTTATGCTTTAGCTATTTAAAAATAGCAGATCTACAAGCTCATAGCGCGCCACAGAGTGGCGCACTACGAGCTTGTAGGTCTGCTATTTTTGAAAAATCGAAGAACGACTGACACAGAAACATAGCTTTTTCAGAAAACTGTCATTTTCAAACAGACATTTTTTTAATCTGATCTCAGGTCAGAATGGGTTAAAATGAGTGGTGTACATACTAGGGGTTGTCTGGGAGACTGTTGCAGAAAACACCCAACTAATGAGGTCCAGTTGAAAAGGGTGTACAAGTAGCACTGATTTATGGAAAAAATAAACAAAATATCATGCAAAAAACTCAAAAATGGAGTTAGGTGGTTTCCTCCGGACAGCAACGATTATGGATGTGTTTGTGTTTATGTTTATGTATGAAGATTACAATATAATCTTTGTGATTTGTCTTCATCCGTTTACTGCTGTGTTTACTTACAGTACGTCCACCATTATGTTTACGTGATGAAACATAATCCCTCTCTAGGACAATAAGAGTTTTATTTTATCTACAGTATTATCTTATGAATTTTTGTTTTTTTGCAAATAAACTGGTCTTATTTAATCCATTCTGAACGGGAACCCCTTTTGGTGATAGCATCATGTTATGCTTTAGCTGTTGAAAAATAGCAGATCTACAAGCTCATAGCGCGCCACCGAGTGGCGCGCTATGAGCTTGTAGGTCTGCTATTTTTGAAAAATCGAAGAACGACTCACATTTTTTTAATCTGATCTCAGGTCACAATGGGTTAATCAGACCAGTGTGTGTCCAGTGGAAACCTCGTATGAATCTGATCTCAGGTCAGAATGGGTTAAACACTTCAACTAGATCGGTGCAAAGCAACCATGCACAACACTATAGATAATATAGCCTGACACTCAGTCTGAATTATCATTTTGTTTCACTTCATTATTCAGACTGAAAGCCCTCCCCACGGCAGATGGGCGTTGTCAAAGTGGCAGTCTTCGGTGATTGGTTGGTATGAGCTTGTAGATCTGCTATTTTTCAATAGCTAAAGCATGACATGACGCTAACACCAAAATGGGTTCCCGTTCAGAATGGGTTAATGGGCGTGGCTAGCGATTCAGGGCTGGAGCCAGGCTATAGTACTAATACCTTTATTTAGCACCTTTTTTCTAACAATATTATTACAAAGCGCTTTACAACATATCATCAAACAGTGAATCCTTAAAACTGAGTGTTATGGATGATAATTACTTAATTGGCTACTGAAACACCTTGAACACAATGTGAAGGTACGGACGTAGATCAATTAATGCTCTGTGTGCGTGCGTCTTAGAGTATATATATTTATAGAGAAAGCACCCAGAGGAAACCCTGAGGCGAAATGGACATAGTGGCCGAATGAAGGTATTGCAGCCTGGGCCCCAAACACATGAACGCGCTGTCCGTTGACTATCATTGTACACGTTCACGACGGACGACGCTCGTGCGCGTTCAACGGCAGCGCGTTCATGTGTTTGGGGCCACTCTGAACCATTGCAATCCGTCCCAGAATGCACTCTGTTCCTACCAGGAAGGAGGAGTGAATCCGCCTCATGCGCTTTTGAGCAACTTAATGCAAGTGGATGGGAGGAGAACTACAACTTAATGCAAGTGGATGGGAGGAGAACTACAACTTAATGCAAGTGGATGGGAGGAGAACTCGGGTGTCTTCTCTATAGATATATATATACTCTATGGCGTGCGTGCATGTGTGTGTGTGCGTTTGTGTGCATTTCCATGCATGCCGCTGTTCCATATTACACACAGCACATACATAAACAGCGGTCATTATAATGAGGGGTGTACATACAGTACCAGTGAGTGTGTGTGTGTATATGGTTAGACTGTTGCAGAACTCCCAACTAATGAGGTTCCCTCCCGGTTAGGGGAAGTGGTTGTTACCTTACTTTACTAGGCCTATACACAGCCAGGGATTTAAACAGGGTCCATTTATGCCCCGGTTTCTAAATCGCATGATGATGATTATCACAGCTGTGGGTTAAGGCCGCGCTGGCGCTGTGTGCGAAAGAAGTGCTCCTACCCCGGTCAGAGAGAGAGAGAGAGAGAGAGAGAGAGAGAGAGAAATGGTTTCTAATGAGGTCATCCATACATGAAACATGAGACTGTAATTTAGATTCAAATCCCTGCACCCAGGGTGGCCGGCAAGCATGTTAACACCCACTGAGTGAGCGAGTTAGTGAGGTAGAGAGAGAGATGGAGAGAGAGAGAGAGACGCTCGGAACAAAGAGAGGCATTTCTTAGCGGCGTTTGGCTGCCATCCCACCGTGTTGGTGATTGTTGTGCCTTCCATGAACGCTGTAGCTCAGAGGAAAACAATGTAGTGTTGCATGTTTATTATTCTGGGAAGGATTACGGAATATAGGGATCTTAAAGGAATGAGAGAGAGGGAGGAGGATAGAGAGCGAGAGAGAGAGAGAGAGAGAGGCGGCGAGAGAGAGAGAGAGAGTTGATGAGCAGGTTGATCCCTGTGGCGCGCAGCGTACAGGAACCATATCCCCACATAAGATATGCTGAGTGTTGTAATTAGGACCTCCTGCTGTTACAGGATCATTAAAGCTCAGCTATAGACCATTATTATGATCCTTCTATAGCCTTAAGCCATTCTGACCTGAGATCAGATTCTACAAAATGTCTTCTACATCCTGACAGTTTTCTGAAAAAAAGCTATGTTTCTATGTCAGTCGTTTGTTCGTTTAAAATTTTTTTGCAGACCTACAAGCTTGTAGGTCTGCTATTTTTCAATAGCTAAAGCATAACGTAATGCTAACACCAAAATGGTGTTCCCGCCCAGAATGTCTTAAATCTGCTTCACAGAAGCAGTGATGGAGACGCATAACATGCTATAGCATTTTATATGAAGTTCAATTAAACATTTTGATTGTGCGTACTTATGTTTTCAACTATTTTCATATGACGGCCCCCATTATTTATTCTGTGTTTGAGCCACGATATCCACCACTTCAGACCCGAAACGAAAGCATATTTTGTTGTCGTTGGGTAAGATTGTGTGTCCACAATTCCATGATGTATCGATGTTGGTACCTTTACAATGTGAAATTATTAATTATGTGCATAATGCATCATGTGCGCTGCCAAGGACGATGCAAGTTATTTTGGCCAAGTCTGTTGTAACACAGCCCACGTCTTTTGAAAATGACAAATCGTGAGCTTAAAGGAGAATTCCATGCTAGAATGCTTTCTTATCTTTCTTACCTTTCTTTGTAGTTGTTAAGTCCCCACCAAAGAGGTCCAGTTGTTTTTTTGTGCAAAAACTCCTTATTGGCTATTTTCCCTACCATAAGCCCTCAATTAATTGCATTGCATTGAATGGGAATTGAATGGGGCTATGGGGTGTTATGCTAGTTCGCTTATTTCCATCGAAAGAAGTAGTAAAGTGTGCCGCTTGGGATATTATTTACATTATGAAGAGAGGATATATACAAAGAAAGTATCATTTTGAGCGATGGAAATAAGCAAATTAGCACAATACCCCATAGCCCCATTCAATTCAATGCAATTCAATGCAATTCATTTAGGGCTTATGGCAGGGGAAATAGCCAATAAGGAGCTTTTGCACAAAATAACACCTGGACCTCTTTGGTGGGGACGTAACGACTACAAATAAAGGTAAGAAAGCCTTTTAGTATGGAATTCTCCTTTAATCGGTTAAACTTATAAAAAGTTTGATGCCTTGATGAACAAAGATTAAGAAGAGACGATATGCGCACAATCACACACACCACACACAGAACTATATACTCTTTATTTTGTTTGTTTTTTAATTCAACTCTCTCTCTCTCTCTCTCTCTCTCTCTCTCCCTTAATTCTCTCTCTCTCTCTCTCTCTCTCTCTCTCTCTCTGTCTCTCTCTCTCTCTCTCTCCCCCTCCCTCGCCCCAACGAGGTAGACAGAATCAATGTCTGTCTCCTCTTCCTCCACAAAGCTCCTCCCAGCTGTTTTTCTCTCCACAATGCACTTATCAAGCCATCCCAGCAGACACGACACCGCCTGACCTCCCAGTAACCTCCAGACACTCGTATACAACTTGTATGCTGTTGTTACAACTCTATACACAGGGCTGCACACAACGTTTTTGGTCTAGTACTCAGAGGAGCACCTGGAGGAGTTACTTGGTGCTCCTAAAATGCAGCGACCCGTCACACCGGATGGATAAAAGAGGGATGCATGAATAACTTATATAGCAAAACAATATTTATTGGATAAGTGGGGACTGGGGAGTCAATGGAGAGTATTGCAACTCTAGATTCATCCCATTATTAAAAAGAAATCTAGAGTTGCAAATTGCAGCTATAGGTCCATGTGTATTCCAGCCCTATATGCATATTCTAATACAAACTTCTTAATACTAACTAAGGATAATATGAACATTAATGTAAACGAAGTCCACACCCACAACACCAGAGGGAGTGCAACAAACCATGTGCCACCCAGATTCGGCACAAACAAGGGACTCAATTCTTTTCGCTCCTATGCCACCAAAATGTGGAACGCCCTACCAACAGTCATTAAGACATGTGAATCCCTTGACTCCTTCTAAACTGCTCTCAAAGGGCACCTACGGACGGCTGCAATTCGAAACTGGCCTCTGTAAAATCTGAATCCCCCCCTCCCTTTCCCCTCACTGTATACTGTATGTATCTTTTCCCTTTTTGCTTCCTATATGATGAATTCCTGTTTTGTTCTTTAACTACATAGAAGTGTCTATTTGTACGTCTCTAAATGTTTTGATGAATTGAACAATGTGGACCCTGTTGTAAACAAGTGTATAATGCTTAATTGGGTCGTCCACTCACAGGTTATTTTTAGGGCTGTCAATCGATTAAAATATTTAATCTGATTAATCGCATGATTGTCCATAGTTAACTGTGATTAATCGCAAATTAATCGCATATTTTGTATACGTTCTAAATATACCTTAAATCAGTGGTTTTCAAGATTTTTCATATCCAGGCCCATTATTTATTCTGCATTTGAGCCACGGAACCACCATTTGATGACATTTAGCCTTCCAGACCCAAACTAAAGAACTGTATTGATGTTGGCCAATGGTACCATTACGAGAGATAACAGGCCATGTTGATCAAAATAACATGTTTTCTAAGTTTTCTAATTGTGTAGACTTAAATTAACTTAAGTAATGCAGCTGTTTAACAATTATTCAACTCTTCAGTGTAAAATTGCCATGCGTCTCTCAACCATTCTGTCAAACTTCACAGTGCGTTAATCGCGCGTAAAAACAAAATAGTGCCGTTAAAAGGATTGTGAGTTAACTAGTTAATAGTGCGTTAACTTTGACAGCCCTAGTTATTTTATGTATTGTTTTTTTTTGCTGTGGGGACCCGGCCTGGACGCGCTCTAAAAGGACCCCTGGACCCCACTTTGAGCACCACCCTGCTCTGAAAGTCAAACACTACTTTAGCCTTCTGGATTATTGCCCTGCTTTTATGTTACTCACTGTGCTCATTTTTCAACGTAATTAAATCTGGCTGGCTGGCACCGCTAGAGTCCATTTTGAGCGTGTGTGTGTGCGAGCGTGGACGCGTGTGTGTGTGTGTGTGTGTGTGTGTGTGTGTGATCGCACACATGTGTAATTGAGTGCACGCCACGCATCTGCACCTTCGATAATATCACTTTCCATCCGTGCACAATCAGCGACATGCACACACCGCCCAGAATCACCTCCACTCTGCATGAATAGACGCAGCCAATTTGCCAAACCGCCAGAAAACTGCCCGTGTTCCCAATTAACCCATTCTGGGCCGGGAATATCCCCTTTTGGTGTTTTAAGCATTATGTTATACTTTTAGCTATTGAAAAATAGCAGATCTACAAGCTCATAGCGCGGCACCGAGTGCCGCGCTATGAGCTTGTAGGTCTGCTATTTTTGAAAAAAACCTGTGAAAGTGTTGCGCAACGCAAATCATTGAATATATTATTCTTTCAGAGCGAACGTTTTTAACTCAAATCTTTGCTTCTGGGGGGAGGTCGGTCCCTGGAACAACATAAAGAATATATACTCAAAGATTTGTGCCACATTTTCACGATTACAAAAAAAATAGCAGACCTACAAGCTCGTAGCGCGCCACTCGGTGGCGCGCTACGAGCTTGTAGATCTGCTATTTTTCAATAGCTAAAGTATAACATAACGCTTAGTTAATTAAAACACCAAAAGGGGTTCCCGTACAGAATGGGTTAAATCCCAGCAAACAGCTTCCAAGTCATTAGGAAGTAGCTGAATTTGACGAAGAAAAAAAAGAAAAAGAAAACGCTCCTCCAGCCAATTGAGGAAGCGACGCCTGGCTTATCCGGCGTTGTCTTTCCCGAGCCATTACGTTATACGTGACACACACCTGCGTGTCTCTGCTTGTGCTACGACGACGACGATGATGAATGGCTTTCAGAAAACCAGCCCAGCTTTGGTGGAAATTAATTTAACTGGGAGGAGATTATGCCACCTGACGGGGTGTCGTCCTCACCCCCCACGGGGTGCGGTGCGGCGCAGAGCGGGCGGTGTGGTGCATGCTTCACATGCTTGTGATTCAAATGACATGCTGAGGCTCGCCCCTATCTCTCTCTCTCTCTCTCTCTCTCTCTCTCTCTCTCTCTCTCCCAGCCAGCGCACGGGGTCGCACGGGGTCATTACCCATGAGGCATTGCTGTCCCAGCCAGCCTTCCATTTCCATCACCCTATAGACTAGAAAGAAACCACAGTGCCCCATCTCTCTGTCTCTCATTGTCTCTCTCTCTGTCTCTGTCTGTCTCTGTGTCTGTCTCTGTCTCTCTGTCTCATTCTCTCTCTATAAGGATGTTGGGTTTAATAGACCCTCCAACGCGGGGACGAAACTGCGATGGTCCGACATGCGCTGCTCCCGTGCTTGCCGTTATGTTTAGGTTAGGGATTGAGGTTTCGGATCAATAGTATGTCGGAACTAAAGCCTGTACCCTATGCGTTCGCATCATTTATCGCATAATCAGCCAAATGGTGCAGATAATGCAGTGGTCAATTTCTTTCGAAAATCACATAAAACCCCCTCATATTTCGCCACTTTACGCATGTTTCTCATTTCTCTGCATGCATGTTTTGCAACTTTTCGCGTGTTTCACATAAAAACCCTGTATATTTCATCAAGGACTCGCAAGTCGCAACCAACCAGATACATTTTTTCCACATCATTCATGTTTGCATCTATTCTGGCTTTGCTTTTCTGACATTATTGTTCTGAAATGCATATTTGTTTTGTGTTCCCCCACCATGAATTAGCTTGGCTGAATTTGCTACATTGTGTTTGAAGTATAGCTTTTAGTTTATCTTGGTTAAGTAGTTTAGAACTAATTAATTAGATGATGTCACTGGTAGGTCGCCCCTCTGAGACACAGAGTGAGTAGACAAAAATGGTTCCAAATTATAATAGGCATTAGTGAGGGGGACCAATTATATGACATGTTGGAAATGGATGAAGTCGTCCTTAAATAATTTGAATGATATTATTAATTTCCAACATGTCCTACAACGGATAACATTACACTGTATACAGTAGCTCCAAAGCGTGATAAATGTAACTTGAAGTGAATAAGGCAGTGGGTTGCATGGGGAGTTTCTCTGTCAGTGACCCCAGGTCTTCTCGTACGAACCTATACGCTTACTCACAGGTAGAGCAAAACGTTTTTTTTTTTTTTTTTTTTAATTCATTTTCAGCATGACAGAGCTCGAGTCCTCTGAGAACCGGGCCGTCTGGCCTGGTGTTCGTGTCTAGTCTCTGGATATAAATGTAATTGGAATGCAGAGGTTGTGAACAGCAGCAGCATCAGCCTAGTGTCCATGTCCAGTCACCCCATCGGGGACAATGAACAAAGTAGGATATTTATCCTTCATATTGGACTCCCCCCTTTTGTCGTTTATCCCATTGTGGGCGGTGATCCTTTTTTGGTGTTATAGCATTATGTTGTGCTTTAGCTATTGAAAAATAGCAGATCTACAAGCTCATAGCGAGTGGCGCACTACGAGCTTGTAGGTCTGCTTTTTTGGAAAAGAATCGAAGAACGACTGACATAGAAACGTAGCTTTTTCAGAAAACCGTCAGGATGTACACTGTAAATCCCTGGAACATATGACGCGTTTAAACCTAAACACCATGTGTGTAATAATAAAATGCCAAATGTTTATTAATGGTCATAAAATACAGTAGAACACAAGTTCACTCAAACACCTCACGAGAACACCTAGTGTTTGAATTCTAAACACCTAAAAAAACTAAACATGTTTATGTGTTTAAAAAGTGTTACAGGCGATTAAACATGTTCTTCTGTTTATAATCTAAACACTGTGACACGTTTAAAAAGTGTTACAAATATGTGTTTAAAACAGTTTATAACCTAAACGCTTGGGTTTAGTGTGTAGAAGACATTTTTAGAATCTGATCTCAGGTCAGAATGGGTTATTATCCTCAAACAAAGGCTAGACGTGGTCATCTGAGGAGATGCTTTTGGTCTGTGGGAGCTCTGGTATATGATTGCATTCAGACACCAACATGAAGTCCATATGACCCCTGACCCCTGGCCAGCAGTCATTGCTGAACTGTAGGAACTATAGCTTAATAGAATCGTGATTGTATATCCGAGCAAGTTTGAACTTTTAGTTAAAGATACATTTGGCGTGATCTATTGTGAGGTCACACTGGCTTGTCTGCCGTTGTTGCTGCCCAGCTGTATTGTGTGAGCAGAGCACAATTAAATCAAGTATAATTGAGCTTGAAATATTTGGCATAAAACGGCCAGTAAATGCATTAATTAATACAATACACTGTATGGACAATTTGTTTCATCGTCAACATTCTATGATTGGGATCTCTTTGAACTATGGTTAATATAATCGTGATTGCGTCCGAGCGGCAGAGCGAGTTGAACATTTGTCGTGATCTCTATAGTGAGGTCAGATTTGTTTTATCGTCCACATTCTATAATGGGATCTCTTTGATGTGAGTCTCAAACAAAGCACTGAGGAATTGTACTGGCCCCAGTGTTATCACTGACTAAAACTAAATAAAAACGAATCTATGGTGAATAAAACTAAGACTAAATATACTGACAATTTCGTCAACAAATAAAAACTAGACTAAAATGTTAGGCAGGGACTAGTGGACAAGAGATCCAGTTTTATGCTGGGTTGCATGCTGAAAATAGCAAATATACAATCTCACGTTGTGAGATTGTATATTTGCTATTTTCAGCATGCAACCAAAGTGTAAAATATGTCATTACAACGACATCAAGGCCTGTCAAAACACATTTTAGTCGACTAAATCAACTGTAGATTTAGTCGACTAAAATCGTATGACATTTAGTCGACTGAAACTAGACTAAACACTAGAACATTCCAGGCGACTAAAATGTGACTAAAACTAAGTGAAAACTATGACTAAAACTAAAATGGAAATTTGCTGCCAAAAACAACACTGACTGGCCCAAAACCTTTTTTTGGGGAGGAGGAGAGGGGGGGGGGGGGGGGTCCTGCCCAACACGGGGACCTCATAAATCATCAGCGTCCCATACCCTGGCTGGAGCTGAAAGCATCATAAAGCCATTGATGAAAGTTGTCCATCTTCCAAGCAATAGCCTGCAGCAGTTAAAGCAAAGGGACCTCAATGACCATCACCAGCTTGTCATCAATGATGTACCCGCGTCCCCCGCACAATGATGATGACTAGAAAGAGATACTCCCTAGTAGAGAGCATATCCCCCCCCCCCCCCAGGCCAGACAAATAAAAACTAGACTAAAGTCATTTTACACTTGGTTTGCAAGCTGAAAATAGACGACCTACGATCGGCTAGTTTCAGTCATTACGACGGCATCAAGGCCCGCCAAAATACACTACAATCTTCAACTGAAACTAGACTATAACACTAAAACATTCCAGCTGGCCAAAACGTGACTGAAACTAAATGAAAACTATTCAAGACTATATAAAAATGTGCTGTCAAAAACAACACTAACCGGACTCCACAAGTCTCTATTTGAACGTAAACATTTCATCCAAGCCCGGCTGCGTCCTACCAAGACTCCATCAAGTCTATATTTAAACGTAAACGTTTCAACATGTCTGTCATCCAAGACCAGCGTCCTACCGGACTCCATAAGGTCTACATTTCATCGTAAACATTTCATCCAAGCCCAGCGTCCATACCGGACTCCATGAAGTCTATATTTAATCGTAAACATTTCAACATGTCTGCCATCCAAGCCCAGCGTCCATACCTGACCCCATAAGGTCTATATTTAAACGTAAACATTTCATCGTAAACATTTCATCCAAGCCCAGCATCCATACCTGACTCCATAAGGTCTATGTTTAAACGTAAACATGTCTGTCCTACCTGACTCCATGAAGTCTATATTTGAACGTAAACGTTTCATGGTAAACATTTCAGTCCGTCCTACCTGACTCCATGAAGTCTATATTTGAACGTAAACGTTTCATGGTAAACATTTCAGTCCGTCCTACCTGACTCCATGAAGTCTATATTTGAACGTAAACGTTTCATGGTAAACATTTCAGTCCGTCCTACCTGACTCCATGAAGTCTATATTTGAACGTAAACGTTTCATGGTAAACATTTCAGTCTGTCCTACCTGACTCCATGAAGTCTATATTTGAACGTAAACGTTTCATGGTAAACATTTCAGTCCGTCCTACCTGACTCCATGAAGACTATTTGAACGTAAACGTTTCATGGTAAACGTTTCATGGTAAACATTTCATGGTAAACATTTCAGTCCGTCCTACCTGACTCCATGAAGTCTCTATTTGAACGTAAACGTTTCATCGTAAACATTTCATCGTAAACATCGTAAACATTTCATCGTAAACATCGTAAACATTTCATGGTAAACATTTCAGTCCGTCCTACCTGACTCCATGAAGTCTGCGTTGGAGTTGCTCCAGGCCTCTTTGCTCTTCTGGAGGTTGGCCTCCATGACCTTGATGTCGGCGAAGGGACAGTTGCATTCTGGGAAGCGTGCGGAGCAGTGGCACCAGCAGTCGTTGTTGCGACACAGCAGCTCGCCCTCCGAGTTGCACGCCACGTAGCTGAGCGCCGCCTCCACGAAGCGCCCGCGCAGGAACTCCGGGAGGACGTCCTGCAAACCTGTGGAAAAGAATCGCATGGAATGATTCGTTTTTTGCAAACGCCAGGGAGCCATTTACTGTGTAACCCAGCGGAACATGTCTGTGTGTGTGTGTGTGTGTGTCACGCTGTGACACCACCCGCCTGCCACCAGAGGGCGCAGCTGTATCACACAAAAAACGCGCACACACACAAACACAGTAGAAAACTAAAAAAAAAAAAAAAATAGGTGTGTAATTTATTGTAATTGTTGTTATTGCAATTTACGAGCTGCGTTCGCTTCCCCTGTTCACGCTTCCCGAATGCGCTTTTTTGCACATTCGGTTGCATTAACCCATTCTGACCTGAGATCAGATTCATACGAGGTTTCCACTGGGACACACACTGGTCTGATCATGACCGCATTCTGACCTGAGATCAGATTCATACGAGGTTTCCACTGGACACACACACACTGGTTTGATCATGAACCCATTCTGACCTGAGATCAGATTCATACGAGGTTTCCACTGGACACACACACTGGTCTGATCATGACCGCATTCTGACCTGAGATCAGATTCTAAAAAATGTCAGTCGTTCTTTGATTTTTCAAAAATAGCAGACCTACAAGCTCGTAGCGCGCCACTCGGTGGCGCGCTACGAGCTTGTAGATCTGCTATTTTTCAATAGCTAAAGCACGACATGATGCTAACACCAAAATGGGTTAAATGTAAACTCTGGAATGTGTGGATGTTTAGTCAAAATAATTTTGAGTACATAAAATACCGCCTGAGAAAATGCAACATTTTCTGTCCGATTTAAACGAAGTATATAGTTCTAAATTGCAGTATTTGTACTTTTACTTAAGTAAAACAATCGAGTACTTTTTCCACCACCGCTATTTTCTGCGTGCGACGAAGCATAAATGGGTCTTGAGTTGACCCCCCCCCCCCCCATACGGGGGCTGTTATGGATCTGTCATGTTTCATTGAAGGCATCAATCTCTGTCAAGGTCGCAAATAGCTTGATGGAAAGCTGCCATTGACTCCCAAATGAGTCAATCTTCCACAGACCAATTAAAACGGATGGATTTTGGATATCCTTGCATTTTTAATTTAACGGTACAAAGATCGTTCTTTTTTTTAATGTGTTTTTATCGCCACCTTTAACCCATTCTGAACGGGGAACCCATTTTGGTGTTAGCATCATGTTATGCTTTAGCTATTGAAAAATAGCAGATCTACAAGCTCATATCACGCCACTGAGTGGCGCGATACGAGCTTGTAGGTCTGCTATTTTTTTAAAAATCAAAGAATGACTGACATTTTTTTAGAATCTGATCTCAGGTCAGAATGGGTTAATCATCAGACCAGTGTGTGTCCCAGTGGAAACCTCGTATGAATCTGATCTCAGGTCAGAATGGGTTAAGTCATTCAGCACAGGAACCCCTTTTGGTGTTTCAAGCATTATGTTATACTTTAGCAGATCTACAAGCTCATATAGGCCGCGCTACGAGCTTGTAGATTTGCTATTTTTTTTTGAAGAATCATGAAAATGTGGAGCAAATCTTTGAATATATATTCTTTCAGAGCGAACGTTATTAACTCTTTGTTTCTGGGTGGGGGGGGGTCCTTGGAACTACATATTTTCAGATGGCTGTTTGTGGCCAAATTACATACAGTACGTTATTGACATGACATGACATGACAAAGTTTGAGAACCACTGACAGAAACATGGGTTTTTCAGAAAACAGTCAGGTCAAAATGGGTTAAAAGCCAAAGTATGACCTTAGAGAATGTTGCTTATCAAAAGAAGGCTTTGTACGGCATTATATTATGAAAGCAATAGCCCTACAATGCTTCTGCATCTGAACACAAACATGTGTCCGTCTGTGGTTTGTGTTCAAATGGCTTCCTTTTCTCTCTCCATTCGGGAAGACCTTTTCCTGCACTGTTCCCCCGCTGTGAATAATATGCACGTTGCTTCTTTGGTATTTATCATTTCAATGGTTCGGAAAGATATGTAATTATAGTGGAAATGTTCACCTTCCATGCCTTCATGGCGAACGCTTCAGATCTCTGTGTGTGTGTGTGTGTGTGTGTGTGTGTGTGTGTGTGTGTGTGTGTGTGTGTGTGTGTGTGTGTGTGTGTGTGTGTGTGTGTGTGTGTGTGTGTGTGTGTGTGTGTGTGTGTGTGTGTGTGTGTGTGTGTGTGTGTGTGTGTGTGTGTGTGTGTGTGTGTGTGTGTGTGTGTGTGTGTGTGTGTGTGTGTGTGTGTGTGTGTGTGTGTGTGTGTGTGTGTGTGTGTGTGTGTGTGTGTGTGTGTGTGTGTGTGTGTGTGTGTGTGTGTGTGTGTGTGCGTGCGTGTGCGTGTGCGCACATGCGTGCGCTCGCACACTGGCGTG
The DNA here is from genome assembly GCF_964188405.1 of Protomyctophum parallelum. Lineage (NCBI taxonomy): Eukaryota > Metazoa > Chordata > Actinopteri > Myctophiformes > Myctophidae > Protomyctophum > Protomyctophum parallelum. Next base: position 4,885,979 of record NC_139709.1, read on the forward strand.
CCAGTATGTGTGCATGCTTGATTGTCTGTGTTTGACTGCCAGTAGCAAATCCTGGCAATGGAGGCTTCACTTTTTGGAGACAGCTTAACACACCACACGATTCTCTTCACCTGGCATTCTCTTCTTCCATTCTCTCCTTTCTTCTCTCCACTAGCCCATTCTGACATGAGATCAGATTCATACGATGTTTCCACTGGACACACACTGGTCTGATGATTAACCCATTCTGACCTGAGATCAGATTCTAAAAAAAATGTCAGTCGTTCTTCGATTTTTCAAAAATAGCAGACCTACAAGCTCGTAGCGCGCCACTCGGTGGCGCGCTATGAGCTTGTAGATCTGCTATTTTTCAATAGCTAAAGCATAACATGATGCTAACGTTCAGAATGGGCTAGTGTCTCCCATCTTTTTGAAAATGAAATTAGCTCTTTTCTTGCTTGGACTGCATGTGTCTCTCCATCATGAAAAATAAATATTTCCTTTCCTTAGCCACCGGAACGGCTTGAAGCCACCGGCGGTGTAGTGGTCAAAACTGGTACTGCAGGCGGGCTGCATGGCCCACAGGTTGAATTCATGACGTAGAGGTATACCACAAGAACAGCGCCACGGGTAATCGTCATCATTCACAGTCGCTCCTCATCCGCTCTCTAGACATATTATTATATCTATAGACTATTATTATTACCCGATCTGAAGCATTTTGCACGGCAGGGGATTGTAATAGTGTCTGTCTGTCTGTCTGTCTGTCTGTCTGTCTGTCTGTCTGTCTGTCTGTCTGTCTGTGGGAATGATCGGTAGTCTGCCACAAACTTTTGAAATCTGCAAATCCAGTCCTCTTTACTAGTTGCCATGCAGCTGCCACCCACTAACATTACACACATACACATGCATGTGCAATGCATGCACGTACGCACACACACACACACACAGACACACACACACACACACACACACACACACACACACAGTGCCAACACATCTGTGCAGACACTTCATCTATGTAATGGTCTAACGATTCCTCTTTGTACGACGGGTCTAAAGTTGTGGTCTTCATGGCATAAATAAAAACTGCCGCTGCGTGCGCGTTTTTGTGCGTGCATGCGTGCATGTGTGGCTGTGCGTGCGTGTGTGCGTACGCGTGCGTGCGAGCGATATAACTAGTATTAGATTGATGTCAGTCTTTAACACACAGGATCCAAATGTCACACCTCTGGGGACACAAACGAACGGCGAGGAGGGGGCATGCAGACCGAGGGAAGGATGGGGGTGAACGGCTCTGAGTGGAGGGCGGCAAACACACACACACACACACACTCACACACACACGCACACACACACACACACACACACACACAGGAGGGATGGAACAGGGGAAAGGAGTGGAAACGACACGCATAATTAGCCAGCGTTTATTAAGCCATGATGAGAGAACACGCATACACTCCTCTCTCTCTCCGCCTCTCTCTGTCTCTCCCTCAAATCTTCACCTTTTGCCACCGTTATGCTAGCGGCGCTACAGCAAATTAGAATGCATGAGGAGCGTCGCCTTCACGGCGAGTGTGACCCACATCCGGCGGCTTTGGAAGGGATAGCGATAAAGAGACTCATAGATGTGTCTCACAGTCATGTTTCCGCTGGTGTCACTGCTGTAAAAACCAAATGCAAAGAAGGCGCCCCCCAGATGCAATTAAGCTGATTGCCGCGGCAGTGGGGATGATATGAGGGGAGTTGTTTAGGTGAAGAGCGTCCTTCAAGTGTCTCCGCTTTTGCGGGGGTTCTGCACAGAGGAAGACTCTGACAGGGATATCATATTATACAGTATACTTAGCTGGAAAGGGATATCATATTATACAGTACAGCTGAAAAGGGATATCTGTATCCTTTGGTGATTTGTATT